>NW_017097284.1:0-1275 GCF_001412225.1 Nicrophorus vespilloides
TTTTTATTGTTATTGTTATTTATTTGAAAAATTATTAACTAATGGTTAAGTAAATAAAGTTTTGTAATATCAATCGAAATTGATATAATAAGGAAAGGACAGAGGTTGTGACAAATCCATGTAATTGACTAATTAAAATAATGCGATAATGGTAAGATAAAAAAGGCGTCGTGCAAAAGGTATGTAAAATTGTAGTGGAAAAGTTTTGCGAATCGCGAGAAAAGGAAATCGTGCCGAATAACAAAAAAAAACAGGTTTTCGAAGTGGCTGAGCTATAATGGATCATATGCTAATTAAGGTACCGTTACACTGTAAATAAATAAGTTATGTTTAAGGGACCATAAATGACTTTTCCTATCGTTATTCAATTTGCAACAATAAATATCAGTTTTAGTTTCATATAGAGATGTTAATAGTACAGCAATACCTCGTATAGTACGGCTTTGATCAATCCGAATTCACTATACTTCGGTTCATAAATTTCAAAATGAACTAAATTTTAATTGAGCAAAATGAAAATAAATTAAAAAAAAATGGTACCCAATATATTTATAAAAATGATGTAAATTTTTCGCTTTTAGATAGCCAAGGTTACTCTATATACCTGATTAATCCGGTTTCAAACAGTCCGGGATATTAACAATTAATTGTACATTGGTTTTATTAATTTAAAACACAAATAAATAATGTGGAAACAGCATAAAATTTAATATTTTTAAAGTGTTTTTATATATTTCAAATAATTAATAATAGAATAATAGAATAACCAATGACTATAGTACTTTACAAGTATTATGTATGAAACAAGTAGTTTATAAGTCATTTCAAAGTAGTATTCATCTCATTGCAGTACTTTACAAGTAATTTTCAAGTACTTTCAAATTATATTTCAATTATTCTCTGCAAAACATGTAGCATTTATCTCCATTTTACTAAAGTAGTCACAAAGTTGATATTTTTTTCAATAATTATGAAAGATTAAGTACTCTTACTCATTAGATAATCTTTTATTAAATTATAAAGAAGTACCAAGAAATGTCCATAAATTTTCGGTATAAATTACAAAATTGTGTGGAATATTAAAAAACAATGCATTTACATAATGACATAAGTTTTATTGAATAAATAATTCTTCAATGGATAAATTTTATAATACATAATATCATAATTTTATTAATAAATAATAATTTAAGTCATTTTATATTTTTTTTATCTTTAAATCAAAAGTTTTTTATTCTAATTTATTGCTTAAATAAATTAAGACTTCTAATTAAT
>NW_017097285.1:0-4356 GCF_001412225.1 Nicrophorus vespilloides
CACTTTATTCACTATCAAATATCTATCAATGGATTGAAAATCATCAATACCTTGACTTTGAAATATGTCATAATAACTTCTGATTTTGACATATGTCAATTTTGACACAATGCATAATAATAATTGACAATCACTTTAACTATTTGTAGGTTAACATTTCACTTTATTTCACTATCAAATATCTATCAATGGATTGAAAATCATCAATATCTTGACTTTGACATATGTCAATTTTGACACAATGCATAATTGACTTTGACATATGTCAACTTTGACACAATGCATAATAATAATTGACAATTACTATAAATATTTGTAGGTTAACATTTCACTTTATTTTCATTGAACGAAGTAAAATGTAGTGAGTTACGTGATAATGTTTTAGTGGATGATTCGCAGAGCATCGGTTTCGAATAAATGGAAATCCGATGGGAGATAAAAATGAATGCTTTGAGTGTAGAATGGGTTGCATAAGCCTCGAGCATTGTTGTTTTTTATTCTCTCTCTCTCTAAATGTTCGAGCGTGAATCAATTCATGCGTACGTGTGAGTGTATATGCAAATATTGAAATGGAAATCCGTTTTCGGTGGTGGAAATACTTGCATCCGCAATAAAAGCGGGCGTTGTATCCTTTCCATGGTGTTTGATGGGTGTCAAATGAGATAAAAAAAAAGTATATTTATAGAAAGATGGGAGGTGTTAACTCCAGACGAAACCAATAAGTGCCGAACGTGAAATATTTGTCTCCGTCGCAACAACTGTCATGTGTGTGTCTGTGCGTTTTTTTTTGTCCTCCTTCGCTTCTGAAACGTCCATGTAGTAGTAGTAGAGTGTACGTGAGGCAGAAAAGTACGTGACTCGCCGAGTAATTGAGAAAAATATGTTGGAATTTTTTTTGCGAATTCAACAATATTCTTATAGTCTGCAAATGTACATACTGTTAGGCAAATAGAATTTATGGTTTAAACTAATTCTACGTGAATATTTTCAAAGACTACAATTGCCTTTCAGGACTCGCTTCGTTCGCCCATCAAAAACAAATGAAAAAGTTACAAAAATTGGTATATGTATTCATTTCTTTGTAAGAGATTTTGATGGGCGAGCGAAGCGAGTCCTGAAAGGCAACTGTAGTCATGATTTTCAGGAAGTTATGATGATTACAGTACTCTTTCATTGTCTGAAAAGGGTTTAAATTCTTGTATTCACAATGAGTCCTGAAATTTACAGTTGCTTTTCAGGACTCGCTTCGCTCGCCCTTCATGAAATAATTAAAATTAATTAAAAATTACATAGTTTTAAACAATAGTCATCAATTAAAATTAATATTTATTGAATACTTATGCTCTAGACTTTCAATGTTGTATTAAAGAGAGATAGAAAAAGTTGATCGAATGTCTTTAAATTGATTGATAATAGATTAAACTTTGATCGTTTAGTAGAATGAGATCTCAAAGTGAGGCCAATGATCGTTTAGCCTTGGATTGGAAGCAGGGGGTAGTTCGATTGTTTTTAATTAGAAATAGATGGGAGTGGAAGTGATTGATGTCATCCTCGAGTCTCATCAGTGTCTCCATTCAACCGGAAACCGTTCTTTTTCTCTCATCTTAACGAAAACGAATGGAATTATAGATTCAACTAAGATTATGTTGGCATTTCTCAATTTAAGCATTGCCAATATACAAGATTAAAAGATGATTTTATTTTTCAAATGTTACTTGATTTTTAGAATTGATTAATTATTGTAAAATTGAAATTTTAATTCATGATTTTTGTCTAAAACTTAATACTTTAAGTATTATAAACTGAAGGCGCAAAACACTTATTGCATTTTGTAATTTTGAAGTAATTTCATCTATTTTATGATGGGCGAGCGAAGCGAGTCCCGAAAAGCAACTGTATTTCAGGACTCATTGCGAATACAACAATTAAAACCCTTTTCGAACTATGAAATAGTATAGCAATCTTCACAACTTCCTGAATATCTTGACTACAGCTGCCCTTCAGGACTCGCTTCGCTCGCCCATCAAGTTACGTTTCAAGTTCAATTATTTCACTTCAATTACTTTTTAGTTTACTTCTAATTTATGATGGGCGAGCGAAGTGAGTCCTGAAAGGCAACTGTATTCTTCAAAAACTAGATAATAATTTAATTTTTTTAAATTAATTGTGTGGCGATGAAATAATTTTAAATGTGACTGTGTAACACAACAAAGTTGGAGAATATTTTCATTTAACGTATTTTTCTGCAGCTGGTTTTTAATTCTTGTGAATTGTCGCTTTTAATTTAGTCTTTATGTGTTTGAAGAAAAGGGAGGGTTAGAGCGTATGTGTATCTCTGAAACTAATATTAAGTAGATAAAACGCCAGGGGGGGGTTTGTGACGACGGTATTCCGGAGACGGCGAAGAAGGTGTTAAGCACCTAATGATAATAACAGCAACAAACTGGGAAGTTGAGGGAATTGCGGGTCCGGAGTTAATTAAAAAGGGAAAAAGTAAATTTACTGCCCTCTTTTATTGTCAACCTTCCTGCTCTTTCAACATCCCCGCATTCACCCCTCCAACACTAACAAAACCCAGTACGTATATAGCGAGGATTCACGTTTATTACGAGTCGCAGCATATTAAAAGCCAGTTAATTATGGCCGCACTTCCTGTCGACTTCCCCCTTCTACCCTCTCAATCCCCCGTCGAGGTAGATACAAGAACGATCAAAGCCGCCTAATCTGAATCTTGAGACGCAGATCGATGCAGTTGTTATTTCGCTCCACTCGAAAAGAGAGACAACGAGGAAATCGAATCCGAAAATGGACAGAAATAATAATGAGGACGAAAATAACAGGAAAACAAAGCGAATAAAGTTCAAAAGCTTTCTTTCATCCCTTCTTACAAAAAATAGAAATAATTAAGAAAATATTTAGACTGCGATCATCATTACAAACTGTGGAAATATCGTTGTTGCCGAAATGCGTTTGTTTAATCCTATTAAAGAAACTATTTGTTATTGGCTGATGAGTCGTTTCGGGTCTGCGATTATCTCGAGCTTTCGGCTTTTGAACGTAACCCGGATTTCCGGTCAAACTGCGACAAGCCATAATCCTATTAGGCGTACGCAATTAGAGGCGATACGCGCGAGATATTAATCGAAACCACCGGAGACTTTCAATTAAATAAGGGGCGGCAGCAGCTGCGGCGCTGTTCAGTAGACATTGTCGAATTTCGTGCCAATCATAATTACACGTCATTATATAATAGTCATAGTTAACATATTTAATCATCCGTTAAGATATGCTTTTGTTCAATTTCTATCGCCTTTCAGGACTCGCTTCGTTCACCCATCAAAATAATATTAGCTTAAGCGTTATGAGTTTTGAAAAATGGTATGTTTTTCATTAGTTCTTATCAAGTTTTCAAGACTACTGCTGCCTTTCAGGACTCGCTTCGCTCGCCCATCAAAAACAATTGAAAAAGTTACAAAAATTGGTCATATATTCATTTGTTTGTAAGAGATTTTGATGAGCGAGCGAAGCTAGTCCTGAAAGGCAACTATAGTCAAGATTTTCTGGAAGTTAATCTTAGATCTGAAAAAAGTTTTAGTTAATTTGTAGTTATAGATTTGAAACTAGTTATGTGAGTTTTAAGGACTTTAATCGCTTTTCAGGACTCGCTTCGCTCGCCCATCAACATAACATTAGTATTATTAATAACTTAAGCGACATGAGTTATGTTTTTCATTAGTTCATATCAAGTTATTATATTTCAAAACAAAAGCAAAAGTTACCAAAATTGGTATAAGTATCCTTTTTTTGGTAAGTGATTTTGATGGGCGAGCGAAGCGAGTCCTGAAAGGCAACTGTAGTCAAGATTTTCGGGAAGTTATTCCAAGATCTGAAAATAGTTTAAGTTTTTATATTCAGTAAGAATATTCTGAACTTATCTCAAAATAGATTTGAAACTAGTTATGTGAGTTTTAAGGACTTTAACCGCTTTTCAGGACTCGCTTCGCTCGCCCATCATATTCTAGTTTTAATTACAAAGAAACAAACATGAAATTCTTTACAAAGTATAAGAAAAACTTGCTATAATGAGATCGTTAGATGGAAAATGTATATACATCATTCATCGTTCGTTGTATAAATTTTTTTAATTGAAATTAGTTTGCACTGAAATTTTCTCTATCTTTTTTTTCATTTTCTATTTTCTTTTTTCTTTCTTTTGCGCCCCGACACCTTTCCAGAAAAGTTAAGTTCTAATGCAATAACGAGGCGACAGAGAGGCGAGCGAAAGGAAAGAGTAGAAGAAGGAAAAAAAAAGTGGTTAATAAACGGAAATTCCATTAAGTTTTTTGCGCTCCTCCC
>NW_017097286.1:0-224 GCF_001412225.1 Nicrophorus vespilloides
TCCTATATATGCATATGAAAGCTGAATGTTTGGCGAATCCAGCAAGTATAGATACATTCCTGTGCTCTCTCTCATCCATATTGCTCCATTGCATCCATTATTATAATCATTAAATCAATGTTTGCAAGTGCATAAATAATTATTGTATATGTGAAGTGCGGTTGTTGGATCATCTCTTCATTAAGTATGATAGTGTCCTTATTTTTATTTTTACCACATTCATA
>NW_017097286.1:305-3196 GCF_001412225.1 Nicrophorus vespilloides
TGATAGTGTCCTTATTTTTATTTTTCTTTTTACCACATTCATAAGCCTTGATATCTATGTCAGATGATAGATGGCTTTAATATCAATAAAATGAATAAATTTTAAAATTATACTTTCCGCGTAAAATTATATAAAAAAAAGAAAATTCAATTAAATTAATGCAAGAAAATATTAAAAAGTAGAATTTTTCATTATTTTAATTAATATAAAGAAATAAGAAAGATAAATAAGAAAGAAAATATCTAGAGATTATCACAAAATTAAAATTTTATTATGCATAAATGAATTCAATTTTTTTGTTTTTACTACGAAAGTTATTTACAATTTATGAATATGTACATTACTTTAATTAACAAATCTTACATAAGGGAATATTGATTTTTGGCAATATTGACAATTTGGATTTGGTATGTAAAAAGAAATAAACATTCACTGGGCGCTATTAATGGTATTAAAAAAATTGAGAACATGAGAAATAATTAGATATCTTTAATGAATTCCAAAAGGTCCGAGTAAAAGGTATGAAGTTGTTTTGGTAAACGAGATTTTGATCCAAACTCGACGGCGAATTTGAATTGTAAGACGATGGAGAGATTGATATACCCTCATAGTTAATTTGTTGATGCGGAGAATTTGATGCTGAATATGGTTGAACGTTGCCTTGGTATACAAGGTTATGATTCATTATCTTCGAAGAGTTCGGGTTGTACCATGAAGTTGATGGCATTTGTATGAGATTTTGATCTAACATCGGCGGAGAGTTCATGGCCGTTGCCATACTCGCAGCAACTTTAATATTCTCCTTCTTCTTCTCCTTCATTCTGCGATTTTGAAACCAAATTTTGATCTGCTTCTCCTGCAGATTCAGTTCCAGCGAGAGGCTGTACCTCGCCGGTCTTGAGAAGAATTGCACCTTCTTGAACGCCTCCTCCAGCTTGTTCAGCTGGAAAGACGTAAATGAGGTGCGTACTCTCCTCGGTCTTGCTACACTTTGAGCGTTTTCACTAGCTTGCTGTTGTGCCATCTAATTATAAATAAAACAGCAATAAACAAATTAGTTAGCAAAATATTAAAAAAAAACGTTTTTGTTGATCAACTTACCTCCACATTGTTGTAATAAACTTAATTCTGCATATTGATATTGTTCTTATAGTAACACGGCACTAGTTTTTTGAATTTCTAGTTGTTGTTGTCTGAACAGAAGGCACTAGGTATTTGAACTATTATATTTTACTTGTAATTTGTGCTTTTAATAAAATTTCAGCATTAAATACATGAAAATTTCAATTTCTAAACTTTTCAACCATTTATTTTGTTAATCGCATTAATTCTTACTTACTTCCACATACAAGAGTGAAAACTTGAAAAACAATCACAAAATATATCAAAATTGTAAAATAATCCGCTTAATTTTCTTATATAACAGCGAAGATTTCAAAAAATCTCAAAATTTATGGCAATTTACACTTGATTCAATCAATGATTTTTTTCAAAATAAATTCAAGAAAATGTTAGCAATCATAACCATACGGAACTTTGTATACAACTATAGTAAAAATCAGTTAAATTCGTGCACTGATTCACTAATATAATGAACTTTCAATTGTGATTTTTTAAAAAGAAATTCAAGTAAAACTTAGCAATCATAATAATATACAAATTTGTATACTACTTAAGTAAAAATGACTTAAATTCGTGCTTAAATTCCAGAACAAGTTAGCAATTATAATAAAATGGAACTTTGTATACAACTGTAGTAAAAATGAGTTAAATTTATCCATTGATTCGCTAATCCAAAGAAGATTCAATTTTGCAGTACAAATCAGTTAAATTTGTCCTTAAATTCAAGAAGAAGTTAGAATTCATAATAATATACAAATTTGGATACAACTTAAGTAAAAATGAGAATTAAGAAAGCAGTAAAAGTGTTTTGTGCCTGTAAAATGTACAGGAAAAGTACGTCTCAAGCTGATTTTATTGCAGGCTTAGAAATGTTGCTTTTACCGAAATCCCAATACATTTTTGGCTTTATAAGTCTGAAAGCTACTGAAATTTTCTTTATTTTATTACTTGGTCTTTGGCTCTTTCGAGAAAAGAAAATATAATTTCATTTATTTTTTCCGTTAATATCGTTATTTCTAATTAATGAAAATATTGTTCTTCATTTAGAGAAACTACTTGATTTAATAGTTATTGAAGCGGATTGCTTATCAAAAGAAATTCTATAGAATATTGAAAATTCTATGAAAATCGTAGAGTTTAAACCCAATTGAGAAAGCAGTAAAAGTATTTTGTGCCTGTAATATGTACAGAAAAAGTACGTATCAGCCCGATTCTATTGAAGACTTAGAAATCTTGCTGGAATTCCAATAAATTTTGGCTTCAGAAGTCTGAAAGCTACTGAAATTTACTTTATTGTGCTCATAAAAATAAACAGAATCAGGTGCAAAAGCATGTTTTATTACAGGTTTTATCATCTGGCCTTTGGCTCTTTCGAAGAAAAAAAATTGAATTTCGTTCAATTTTTTCGTTAATATCGTTATTTCTAATTAATGAAAATATTGTTCTTCATTTAGAAAAACCACTCGATTTAATAGTTATTAGAACGGATTGCTTTTGTATTCATATATTTACAAATCTCTCTAATATAAAGCAATAAAATACATTGAACCTTTATAAATTTCTACCTGCGCTACATTTGTTATTGAAATTTGTTTCGTAACTGTTATTGAAATACATGTTTGTTTGAATATTTACATAAGAATAAAAAATATAATTGTTTTTAAGACATTTTACATCTTTATTTTCTGTCTAAATTTTAACATTTTAATTGAAAACGTGAAAATCACTGGAAATATGCAGAAGTAAAATCATCAATGCTAAATCTATAT
>NW_017097287.1:0-7046 GCF_001412225.1 Nicrophorus vespilloides
TTCCTGTGCTCTTATCCATATTGCTGTAATACGCGTTCAAATTGAAAAATTGAAATTAGAACGTTCGAAAAAGCAGTGTTTTCACATTTCATTGATTTACTCGAAAACTATAATAGATAGAATGAATCCAATAATATGCATATGAAAGCTGAATGTTTGGGGAATCCAGAAAGTATAGATACATTCCTGTGCTCTTATCCATATAAAAAAAATTGAAATTAGAACGTTCGAAAAAGCAGTATTTTCACATATTCATTGATTTACTCGAAAACTATAATAGATAGAATGAATCCAATATATGCATATGAAAGCTGAATGTCACTTTGTCAATGACACTTTGACACAATGTGACAGCTGTAATAACTGCTATCACCAATATATATAATGATCAGCATTTTTCTTAGAACTTAATCCAAAAATAATCTTGATAATGTATTAAAAATATTTTCAAATTTTGTAAATAAGTCCAATTTGCATTATGAAACTTAAGAATTGATCAATAACATCATGTGTTTCCATTTGAATCATAGTATTGATTGAAGTTATTTTAATGATTGCTGAACACAAATTTAATCAGTTTATTCAATTGTGTAAGTGAATTAGATAGGAAAAATCAGAACTATTAATAGTTTACACAATGTTACTGTGTTAAATAATGAAATTGCCCAGCTCCATGCATGCTACATTTAAAACTGAACGGTTTGGTACGGTGCAGGCGACGAAAATTTCCTCGTTTTCTAAATGCCACGCGAATTAGAAACCAATTTTCGTGCCTGCAATAATAATGAAAAGTGCATAACGACGAAAGCGATTGCATATTACTTTTTCTCCGTTTCCGCTCTCGAGAAAATTCCAATTCTGCATTACTTCAAAATAAATCCAAAAAAAAAAAAAATTGTAATTATTTACGCATAATAACGTTGTGAAATTTCACTCGACTCGACACGCCGTTGTCACACATTCAATATTAGGTATTCATATTTTCTCTTTGTGCCATTTCATCTCTCCAATGACAAATTAAAAAAGTAAAAGAACTGTATAAATACGCATATCAAGAAGACACATTACAAATCAAATAAGATTTTTTTTTGGGATGGGCGGAATCCGCGATTGGATTTCACCTGGTGAATTGAACGAGCAAATATTGGAGTAGAAATAAAATAAATAAACACTTTCTTTCGATAATTCGACAAATTCGGCGGTTGAAGATTCGTGTATAATTAGAAAAGCGGACATTGACTGGATGTGTGCTTCGACATCTGTCTTGTATTTTATCTAATAATAAGTTGCGTAACGAAAGAGACAGACTCTCGGCTTTTCTATAGAAAATTCATTTAGCAAATTAAAAGTGCAGCTTATTAGGCAACGAACAAATTAAGAAACAATGTAAACACTAAAGCTAAAATTTATCAACAATCTTTGTTGTGGCTGTTTTGATATTTCAGAATCTCATTAAAAGTTTCCATGTGGTGCATTATGACATCCTTTAGCTGAATAATAAATTCTCATAAAAAAAGCTAATATTCTAATTTATAACCAATGTCGATTTTCCTTAATTAGGGTAGGTTAGCTTAGCTTAGTTAGATTAAGGCAGCGTTTTCCAAACTGTGAGGCGGGGACTAGTCTAAAAGGAGATGCAAATATTAGTCACAATGAGCAATTTTCCAAATGACTGCTAAAGTTTAATCTATTTTATGAAATGTAGGGGGAAAGACGCCAAATGATTCAATATTTTTAAGGGAGGCGTAGTAACATCAAGTTTGGAAACCACTGGATTAAGTCTGATTAGAATAGATTTAGTTATGATGATTCTGAACAACCACACACGACAAAATTGAGAATTCAAATTAAAGATAAATATTTGGGTTTAGCAATGTGCCATCTGTTAAATTTATAACTAATGTCGATTTTCCGTAATTAAGTTAGGGTACGTTAATGTGGAAGAAATAGTATCGTGTCCCGCAATTCAAATATCTCTGGACACTGTAGAATATTTCGTAGTTGTGTCTGGTAGTGGAGTCCTAAGGAATGTTCTATGTCTAGATTTTAGTTGCTAGGTTTGTTACTAGGGTTTTTATGAGTCTAACTAGTACTCAAGAGGACTCTCCTCTAAGACTAGGACTAACTTTGTATTACATAAAAATCCTATTTTGTACTTAACTTTCCCTAATTATAGTTATACATTGATTTGTTGAAATCTTCCTAAGTGAAGTTTGTACTAAGTCATTAAGGACATAAACATACATATACATGAATAAAGTAATAAAGGTTAATATAATTTAACTAATAATGATTTCATAACAATTTACATTTTAGAAGGGACTTTTGAAAGCCCTCGACTTACGAACTAGTTCCGTTCCAACGGGTTGTTCGTAAGTTGAATTTGTTTGTAAGTCGGGGTAATTTTAAAACTTTCAAAATATACTTATCTTAACACACTATCATGGTTTTTACTTTTATATATGTTAAATTCCGTATTATTGACTGCATAACTATATATGTCCTTGTAACAAGTTTAGAATTTTGTTCGTAAGTCGAGTGATACCTGTATATTATACTTAATATTTGGTATATTCTATTCCAGTGGTTTGTACACAATTGCTTAAATATATAGGTACTCCTCACTTTACGACCAATCGAGTTTCGTCCTGCAATTCAGGAAATTTGAAGTTTTTTTCTCGAATTTCTCGATAACGACGTTCCATTCCCTTCCATTATGTCGTAAAGTTAGAAGTACCTGTATTTTAAAAATAAGTGTAAGTACTACTTACAAAAAAAAATACCTGAAGAAGAAAAGATATTCTGAATTGAGCGAATATATTTTACAATCTCAAATTTTATTATCCCGCATTATCCCTTTTCCAATACCTAATGTCCCTTGAATGAAATCCTTCTAGTTCCTACTCTTGTTCAGAATCATTATTATTTCGTTGTCATTATTATTATATGTATTGATTTATAGGATGTGCTTTTTTGTTGATATAATTCAAGTTTGGTCAATAAATTTTTATTATTATATTTAACAAATTCGTACACAAAAATAAAATATTTCGATAATCTTCAATTACCTAGTTTAATTCTTAGTATTAACAACAACATTTTGCGTTCTGTAATATTCGGTTAATACTTGAAATTCTTTTAAAGCCTTATCATTATCTCCTTGGATTCGTTTCGTGTAACTCTTTACAACTTCCTGCAATATAAATTATGCATTGAATTAAGTACTTCGTGATTCAGTAGCTTGTTTTGATAACTTACACTCATTTCCTTTATATTATCTAATATCATTTCGGAATATTCATTGTAATTTTCTTGGCATTCTTTCACACGCAGTTCGTTTTTTTTAACTAATTCTTTATATCTACAAAAGTAAAATTAACAAATAATAATAATACGTAATCGCAGTAATTTACTTTAATTTAACTTTTTGTACGTTATCTTTGTAAAGACTAATTTCCTCCATGCTTTTCTGGATGCCTTCGTACTCGTTAACCGCTGCCAAAATTTTCTCTTGCATCACCTCGAATTTAAGTTTACTCTTCTCTTGAATCTTGCTCTCTTTATCGTCGAGCAATCTCAGATAACTTTGACGCATCGCAAACTTCAACTCCATCTGATTATTCTCCACATCTAATTTAGCAATTTCGATTCGTTCCGTTTCAGAATGTTGCATGAGTTTAGTCCATTTTCCTAAGATGTTTTTAAAATCCTAAAATTATTCATGTTTTAAATTGAAGATTTTAATTGCGTGACTATCAATTACGTCAACAATATCGGGTCTTCCAAAACCTGTAGTCGGAGCCATCAATTCGTTGACCTCCTCCGGCTCCAAACCCAAATCTAGTATATAGTTGTTACTTTTGAAGATTGAAGATTCCACCTATTAATTAATTGAAAATTAACATTTTGCATAAACTAAGTTATAAATATTTACTTCTCGCTTAATTTCAATGTTGTCTTTATCCAATTTAGTGATTTTATTCATATTGTAGTCGCGTTTCTCTTGCAACAATCCCAAAGTGTTGAGATCCTCGGCAATTTTCGTTCGAAGATCCGACAAATCGTTTAATCCATTTGCTTCAAGCTTATCTTTAAGTTCACTATTGATCTCATTCAGTTTCTTCAAATCTTCATCTAAAAAATCATATTATTATATGACTGTGTATACTCTTAATAAAATCATTCAATAAACCTAAATCATTCTCAGTATGTTTGAGCGATTGAAAGACTTCGTCATAACAAGAAGTAACGCTTTCAAGCTCCGTCAGTTTTTCTCGCATTTTGCACTCTTCATCCTCCATGGACATCCTCATTTCATACAATTCTTCATTATTCAGTTGTTTCACTTCATTCTCCTTCTTCAATCTTTGTACTTCATTCATTGTTATAGAAATCTGATCTTCATTTATTCCATATATTTGATCTACAAAGAAATAATAATTTGATAATGATTATATTTTTTGTATAATAAAAGTTTACTTACTCAATTCATCATTTACAGATTCAATTTGTAAATCTGGATCAGTCAATGAATTAATGCAAAAATCGAGATATACCTAAACAAATATTCATAATGAAAATCATCAATAAAAACCATTCTGAGATGAACTCACTTTTGCTTGAGGGCAATTATCGAAAACTGGCTTCACATCATTATCAGATTCCAGATCCAATAGAAAAAGCCACATGGCTAAAATTGCTGGCAACGAATGTGGCATGTTGGGATGCTTCAGAGTGGCTGCAGAGAAAGTGGTTGGGTATTCAACAATGTTCAAGATGATAGGTAATTCTGTCTGATAATTCTCTTTGGTCAACTCTATGTTAGGATCGATTCTACTTCTCAGTAGAAGATTGGTCGCATAAATAAACATTGGTGTTGAGAGTGGAGTCAGCTTGATTTCTGGATCCAATCCATGCAAGTATCGTCTGATCTTAGTCAAAGTACTCTTCTGCCATTCTTTGTCATTCAACGGTAGCTTTTTTTTGGGGTTTGGTGATTTGTTTCTCATGAATGCGCTAAGTGATGAAACAGTACCCCTTGAGACACTTCTTGCACGTGAACTTGAGACATCCCTTGATGTTGTTGGTGTTAGAGTGAATCTATTTGCTCTACAAAATTATCTTTCATTAATATCATTCTACATCCATATATTCCTATTCCATTATTTGGTACTTACTTCACCGGTAATCTACTCTTCCTCTCAGACATATCAGCAATTATACTAGTGCATCAACAATAAAATTACATACAACAAATTCACATCACTTCTTAACAGAAATTGTTTTTAAATTGTTTTCAGGGATACCAAAGCAACTTCTTATTTTATTCAAATTCAACCGCAAAAAAGCTCTATTGCCAACTGTAAAAATATTACACAATCATACGCTCATTAACATATACTGGCACACACACATATATATATTTATATAAAAAATAGGTACAAAACCGTTTTACTTTGGTCCCCTTGGTTGTTTTAGGTTAGGTTTAATATGTATGTTTGGTTGCATATAACACAACTATGAACATTTTTAAAGTTCTTATTAGTTTAATCAATTTTCATAAAATATGAGACGTTACTATGTAGTCAATGTTTTATTACAATAATTCAAATTAATAATTCTATTTAATAAAATGACAATAATTTATTATAAAATTAAATAAATTGTATATTCATATTTAAAACGATATTATTATTATTATACATTTTAAAGATGTAAATCAAATATAATTGAATTACCAGATTGAAGATTATCCAAGTCTACTGAAGAGAAAGAATATTAACACATCGATATAATGCTCTGTCGCCTATATAAGTATCCGTCGACTTACGAACTAGTTAGAATTTTAAAAATTTTAAAATATACTTATTTTACCACCCTCCATTATGGTTTTTACTTTATATATGTTCGTAATTTTGTTCGTAAGTCGGGGGAAATTAAAAAAAAATCAAAATATACTTTATCATTGTTTTATATATGTTAAATTCCGTATTACTGACTGCATAAATTTGAAAAAATAGATTAAAATGCAACAAAATACTTACTTACAAATACTTTTCAATGTAGACATCACAATTATTTAATAAAAACTACAAAAGAAAGAAATTATCAATTTTTGTTTGGACAGTTATTTTTTTTATCAATATTATCTTCCCTTGTAACAAGGAGTTAGAGCTTTTAGAATTTTGTTCGTAAGTCGGGGTATTCATGTACTACTTACTATTGAAGATTATTAATACAAAGATCCATACTTTTATTTTTTTTTAAACGACATCTTGACTTTACACTTTATAATTCATCATCATTTATAATTCATCTCAAACATTAGCCTCACTCATTATCTAAATTAATATTACTAATTAATTATAAAAAAAGCTGATATTATTGGATGCAGGGGTGCCACAGGGAAGTGTTTTAGGACCACTGCTTTACCTTTTATACACGGCAGATATTCCTAAAACTAACAATACTACGATTGCAACATTCGCTGATGAGACAGCAATCTTGGCATCAGATGAGAATCCAGCAGTAGCATCCGAATATCTACAGGAAAATTTAGATAAGCTACAAGGATGGCTTAAAAAATAGAGAATAGCAGTTAACGAAATGAAATCCGTGCATATCACATTAGCGCTAAAGAAAGACACCTGCCCAACTGTAAGACTTAATGGACAAGATCTGTCCAAAGCAACAAAAGTCAAATATCTAAGCATGCATCTAGACAGAAGACTCATCTGGAAAGATCACATTCAGGCTAAGAGGGAGCAATTAGAAATAAAGTTTAGAAAACTCTACTAGCTTCTAGGGAAAAGGTCGGAATTATCAGTGGAAAATAAATTACTTATATACAAAGTAATACTGAAACCAGTATTGACGTATGGTATCCAATTGTGGAGTGCGGCCAGTAAATTGAACGTACAAATTATACAAAGGTTCCAATCAAAATGTCTAAGAAATATTATTAGAGCTCCATGGTTCGTCAGGAATAAACAAATACACGAAGATCTTCATATAGATATGGTCGAGGATANAATAGCAACATTTAG
>NW_017097288.1:0-835 GCF_001412225.1 Nicrophorus vespilloides
CATTTAGCCGGAGTATCAGAGGATTTCGGACAATCAACGGCAACGGAGACACTGTGGAATCGTTTTTACATTTTACACATCGAGGTTGCTTTGTGCAGTAATTTTTGGTGTGACCATAGCACTGACAACGGAGACACTGTGGAATGGTTTTTATTTTTCTTGGGGCTTGGTGTAAAAATTGTGAGAGAATTCTTGACAACCAAATGGAGGTTGTAAAAAAATTCTTGATTTGTTGTATCTCTGATCTGATACGATTCTACACTACGTTTTCGGTCTCATACCCTCACAATAATTACTTGCAGAAGTTTTGCGTCTTCTGGTCTTTGTATTTGGCTTCAATGGATTAATAATCAACCAGGAAGGCATCCCTCGAATTTCGTTCTGCATCTTCATGAAACGGTTGTGCAGCGATAAATTATGCCTTACCGAATTCTTCCAATCAGCCGAAGACTTACTCTCCGTTTTTTGACTAAAATAAGGCACATTATATATGATCCATCCATAGATTTGCGCCAGAGTCAAGCGAAGTTCGGGTGATGAATATATCGCATCAGTTACTCTGCGTAGCTTCGATTTCCCCATGGATTCTTTCGGCCTTCATTTCTCGTTCTTCGGCATCTGGAATATTTCGCCGTTGTTATTAGGTTGTTGCTGCATCGGACACGTGTTGCATCTTGCAAATAACTTTCATGAACTTTTTTTAGGACACAATCCAGTAAATTAATGATAAACTCATTTGTGTGTGTGCACTCATGAAATTTCCAAATAATTTCCTCTTTCAGATATTGTCTCAACAATTTATGGGGATCATTTCTCTCTGGTAATACGTAAGGCA
>NW_017097288.1:843-2228 GCF_001412225.1 Nicrophorus vespilloides
CTCTGAACAATATGTTCTAAAATAATTTGCATCATAATAGTTCTCCTGCTCCATCCCAACGAAAGATAACCCCTCCCTTGTGTAGATATTAGAATTGCAGATAGCACAATTATTTAAAATAATTAATTGTCCTATTGCTTTAAAATATCTACAGATAGATTGTAAACGATTAACTGTTTAACTGGAACATCGTTGACATATCTATTTGGCAATTCTATCGTAATTTTTGAAGGAGTTGGCGATGGTTCATGTTCGTCATTTAAAAATATGCTCACATAATAGAGCAACAAAAATCTGTCTCGCAATTTGTGCCCATAATATTGGAAATTATAACGTTATTTAATAATAACGTTGAAAACCTACAAATAAATAAGGTACATGAAGGCCTGGTGTTTGGTCCTTCTATCTGCCTCACTTGCCCAAAGAAATTTTCGAGTGGATCCCGGTTTAAATATTTAGTTGGCAAATATCTACAATTCATTTTTTGTAACAACATAAAATGTAGGTTAATGGAACCATCTAATGTTGTTACTAAATTGTTCAAGACTGGTGGCTATTTATTTCTTTCATTAATAAATTTCATACGTTTTACAATCTCTTTGGCCTCATACCATAATTGTAAATGACCTGATCCCATTTCAACACACTTTACATGAACCTGGTTAACTTGTACTATGCCAAAATTGACACTATCAAATAGTTTATTTAAATAATTGCATAGTACAGCTGTACCCTTCGATTCCGATGTAAATTTTCTCCCATTTGGGCAAGATAGGTTACATTTTATCATTAATTCCCTAATTGCCCCTACTGTATGACTGAACACTTGCACAGCATTCGAGACCTTCATCTTGGGAATCTGTTCAGGTATTACATGTCTTACTGTATTTTTTTCATCAATCTGCTGCTATTTCTTGAACAATCAATGAAATAAGCAGTTTTAACATCTTCCCAACTCGCTATGAAGTCTTCACCATTCAAAGAATATTTTAAATTTTTAGTTAACAAATTGTTCCTCATACATTTAATAATATGAACTAATTTGCCAATTCTTATTATATTCCTAGGCCTAGGTTCTTTATTTTCTAGTATATATATTTGTCTTGAATTTTGTAGTGCTGCAACTATATATCCTATATTTGCCAACCTTGTTACAATATCTTTGATGAAACGTACGATGGCTGCAGATTTAGTTGAGCCTTGAACAAAACTATAACTTCCACTTCCTGTAAATACTCCTCACCATAAACACTTGAACATGATCTGCGAATCTATCTGACCTTTCATAACCATCATCTTCAAATCCTATAACTGTACCTCTTTTAGACTGATAGTCCAAATGAGGAGTGATTTCCATTTCATCAAAAATTAATGTAACTAATCTA
>NW_017097288.1:2272-11400 GCF_001412225.1 Nicrophorus vespilloides
GATTCTAATTTTACTACCAAATCTCGTAAGTGTTGATTCTGATGGTAATTTAAAATAATTTGACAAGAATTTATAACATTTTTTACTCTGTTTAAATATACTGAGCGCAAATAATTTATTTTAGTATGTATATGATTCTCCCTTTTTTTGCCAAAATTAGATATTTGGGACATTATAAAATTAATATCCAATTTTTTAAATATTTCAAATGCTTTACATTCTACTTTTAATTTTTGATTAACATTTCTTAAATAACGAATTTTTCTTAGCAATTTTCTTCTTAAAGTAGAATTTATTTCATTATTATTTTTTAAATGACCATTATCAACACTTACTCTTCCTATTGTATCCCTGTTGAAGTCATCTGAAGTAATACGACTGTTATCAATAGTTCTATTATCACTGTCGACAACAATCTATTCATATACAACATCAACTGGTCCACAATAAGAGTCATCTAAATTAATGAGATTGTTATCAATAGCTGTATCACTGTCGACAACAATCTCTTCAAGTGATCTAAATTATGAAAATTATCACCAATAATGCTGTTACTATCATCAACAATATCAATTTGTTCAACCTCTACAACTTCCAACAAATTTTCCGTCAATATCGGAAAATCGTACTGATAAAAAAATGTTTTCTTCTGTACTTTTCAGTGAAGTGAAGATTACAAACCCTCCTTATTTCCCTTATAACATGATTATTCATATTATCCAATGAATTATTCCTCGTAGTAATTTTCCATTGTTCGAACAATGGAGAATCAACCGGAGGAAATTTTCTCATTGGAATACCATCGCCACCTTTAATATCACATCCTTAGACGCAACAATAAAAAACCATCCTAATATACAAGATACATTAATTGAATTGTACTTATGTTTTTATTTTTACTTGTGTTCTTTACAATGGAAAATAGAAATGGTCGAAATGCGACAATAGAAAATTTTTGAAAGTTTTATTATCGCAAAGTAAACATTTGAAACGGTTACAATGGTTCCGATTGGTTCCGAATTCAACCGATTTCGTACGAAAAATCTTTTTCTCTACAGTTCATGCTACTTTCGATCCAACAACCGACAGACTGCAGAATTGGATAGAATCAATCGAACGAATTGCGAGGAGACAGGGATGGAGCGAGGACACTTTAACGGTGAGAGTATCTTCCTGTATGAGGGGTAGTGCGAGGGATTGGTTTGAACTTTGGAAGCCAATTTCGTCAGAGGATAGTTGGGATAAATTGTAGGCGGCTCTGGTTCATAGTTTTAATGCGACTGCGAATGTTGGGAAGCTGTTCTACGTCGCGGCGATTTTCTCTTCTGCTGGTTGATCGTCATACGCTGAGTACGCTCGTAAAAAGTATACAAAATTGATTAAACTGCCATTCTCTTGGCAGGAGGTGGATTTGGTTTCAGTAATTTGCCAAGGTATTTCAAATGAATTTATACAGGTACAAGTTAGTCAACTGCGTCTTACTGATACTAGCCACTTGATTGATTGTTTAGAAGCTTATAGTTCTAGTCCTACGACCACTGTTGCGAATTTGCGTTGCGTTATTACTTTAAAGATAATTCGAGAGATAATGTTAGGCGTACGTACGACCAAATTAGTTTTTATGAATGTAATAAAACCGGGCATAGGCGTTCTGATTGTCCAGAGGTGAACACCAAATACGAAAATAGAAACGGTTACAAAGGTTCTACTCAGCATAAGAAATAACGTGTTAGCTGTTCCTATTGTCAGCGTGAAGGTCACGTAGAAAAAGATTGTTATAAACGTAAACAAAACTTAAGAAAAGACGTAAACCTTTGTTCGTCTCCGGAAAGAACAAATATTTTTTCAACCGAATTGGACACGTGTCCAGTGACAATAAATGGAACGGAGATACAAGCATTCGTGGACACTGGTTCGCAAGTTTCTTTAATTCGTAAAAATATGCTTATTAAATTAAAAGTTCAAACGATGGTAGTTGATGAAAGTAATATGATTGCCGGAATTGGCGGAGCAACATTTATGTCCGACTGTTCTGTTAAAGTACTTTTGGAAACAAACAAGGCAAACTTAGATGTAATTTTTTATATAGTGCCTGACGACAAATTTGGGAACGGATGTATTGAATAAAAAGGGTGTATCATATTTCAGTAAAGCTGGATCGCATGTTATTGATTATGTAGATGCTGATGTTTCGCCTAAATTTATTAGTAAAAGCGTTGATATTAACGCAGAAATTAGTTCAGAAATAAATAACGAACAAGACATTTGTTCAGACCAGCTAATGCATAACGTAAACATGGATCCTCTGACTATGACAGATACTGACGTAACGGGAAAACACAAGGAAAACCTCTTGAACTGTTTAGCAAAATACAAAGATATATTTACAGAAGGAAATAAAATCCCTACACTTGTTATAACTGGTATTTTAAAAATTAAATTCGGACCGTGAAATTTGTCATCAACCGTATCGCCTATCTGTAGCTCAACGTATTATTGTTAAAGATATCATTGATGATCTTATTGCAAATAAAATTATAAGAGAATCTAATTCTCCTTATGCCAGTCCTATGCTCTTAGTAAAAAGTAGAATGATACTTATCGTATGGTCGTTGATTACCGCGCATTAAATAGGATTACTGTACGTGATATGTATCCGTTGCCTCTAATCGATGACCAAATCGATAAACTTTGTAACGCAAAATATTTTACTACTCTCGATATGGCTGCTGGATTCCATCAGATTCCAGTAGAAGAAAATTCTATTGAGAAACTTGGTTTTGTTACTCCAGACGGACATTATGAATACGTGCGAATGCCCTTTGGCCTTGCTAACGCACCAGCCGTCTTTCAACGGGCTATAAACTTGGCTTTGTCTTCATTAATAAAACAAGGAATAGCTATGGTTGATTTAGATGACGTAGTTATACCATCTATTAACATAAATGAGGGCATTGAGCGTTTATTATTAGTTTTGTCAACACTGGCCGAAAACGGTTTTGTAGTGAATATAAGCAAATGTTTTTTTCTAAAAACACATATTGATTATTTGGGCAGAGAAATTACTAACGGAGAAGTGAGACCATGCAGAAAAAAATAGAAGCGTTAATTAATTCACCAATTCCTTCAAACGTTAAGGAAGTTAGACAATTTATCGGCTTGGCAAGCTATTACCGAAAATTTATACAAAATTTTTCTGCAAGAACTGCCTGTATTTCACGATTAACAAAAACTGATGTACCATGGATTTGGGGGAGGGATCAAGATGAGGCTCGCGATTATGTTATTAATATCTTAACAAGTGAACCGGTTCTAACAATTTTCGATCCTACAGTGCCCATATCTTTACATACAGATGCAAGCAGTATTGGTTATGGGGCAATTCTGTTTCAAAATCATGATGGTACAGATAGAGTAGTCGTTTACTTCAGTAGAGCCACAACAGAAATTGAATCGCGTTATCACTCTTACGAATTAGAAACTCTGGCTGTGTACAATGCATTACAAAATTTTAGGCATTACCTGGTTGGAGTTCAGTTTAAATTAGTGACTGATTGCAACGCGATGAAAAGTTCAGAACATAAAAAAGACCTAGTGCCTAGAGTTAGCCGCTGGTGGATGTATTTTCAAGATTTTAACTTTGAAACCGTTCCGGTGTTAAAATGGTTTATGTAGATTATTGAGTCGCAATCCACCAGTCGCTAAGGCTACTGTAAATATTGTTAGCACTCAAACTAGAATGCCTGACGGGTGGATTACGGTCCAACAACCATTAAAAATGGTGTATTGTGTCACAAGGAAATTATTAATGGATTAGAGCGCCTTCAGTGGTTTGTACCCAAAGCATCGCGTTTTTCACTTCTACGTAAATATCACGACGAACAACTACATATAGGTGTAGAAAAAACTATGTTAAGCATTGTTGAAAATTTTTGGTTTCCTGGATTAAGAAATTTCATTCAGAAATACATTAATGCATGTTTAACTTGTTTGTCCCATAAACGCACGTCTAAACCTTCTCCGACGGGAATATATTCTCTCCCTAAAGCTCCGTCTCCCTTTCATACTCTCCACTTAGACCATTTTGGACCTTTAAAAAGAACTGAATATGGATATTCACATATACTAGTAGCTGTGGATGCTTATTCGAAGTTCTGTTTCCGGTTTATTGAAAAATCTACTACTGCCTTCGATATAAAAAACGCTTGCAAGAAATAATTTCTTTGGTGGGAGCACCTACACGTATAATTGCAGATAACGCAGCTTTTAGATATCCCCACCAAGCTTGCCTGGACAGGGATTGGCAATTCGAGTAGCATTTCATTACACCACACGCACACCAAGCCAATGGCCAAGTCGAGCGTTATATGCAAACCATTGCCAGCATGCTTCGGATCCAAGCAGATGTCACCACCGATTGGTCTAGCCATATTTGGAAGATTCAGTTGGTTTTAAATATACAGTACAAAAAACAACATGAAAATCTCCACTACAATTACTGTTTGGATGTGATGGACGTATTCCGGAAATTCGGAAAATTTTGGATACAGCGACTCAAGAGGGTTCTCAGACCAAAAACAGTACCCAGAATGTCTAATGTCCAAAATGATCATAAAAATATAGGGACACGACAGATATGAGCTAATCCAAGTTGGTGAGCATATGCCTCGCAGGAGAAAGACTTCAGCAATAGCCACTCAATTAAAACTTTGGCCCAAAGAGTGGTGTCCAGAAGATTGCTATGAACTTTTAATGACGTTGCTGAGCGAGGTATTTATTTTTTTCTCTTGTTTCTTTTCTTTGTTTTGTATTATATTAATTTAATACAGTTTTTATATTGGAATGCGAGAGAGCGAGAATGAGACTAATGATTTTCTCCTCAGCTAAACATTCCTTCAATTGATGCATAAATTCTCTTAGAGATTGATGTACTTTATTGAATGTCACATTGATGATATAAGTTGGTATATGAGATGTTTACACGAGCATTGCAGTAGTTGCTTTGGCGCGAATTGATATTCGTTTGGAGTGTTATTTCCTTTAAGTTATTGCTTAGAGTCCAATTATTCCGGGCTGATGCCATCTCTTAACTAACCCAATGTTGACGGTAACTTCATGGAACATGTTCAGCCTGTTGTCTATCGTCCTCATTGTTGTACAAGAATACCTTTCGGGTCTCCGTTGAGCTCTCGTAAGGCAGTTTCCGTGAAGAGCTCCATTCGCTACGGTAACTCAGGTTACTTGGTACTGTGATGTGTCTGGAAGTCTTGATTGGGCACTGTGATGTGTATCAAGCATGAATATGGCACTGTGATGTGTCCAGTGAAAAAGAGTTTATTGAGATTAATATTTTATTGAGATTTGATGATATTCAGATTTAGTATGACACTAATGTGTTCAAAGATTTGAATTAGTTGTGATGGCCTTTGAATGGATTGTTTGTGATTTTGTACATTTGTTGGTAGTAGTTGGCTTGAGTATTATTTAAATAATGTGATAAGATATTATTGGATTTTATTGATATTTTATTGGCTATGACGTGATGAGACATATTGACTGGATTAACAACGATGATTTTTATCTATAAGATATTTTGATTTGACTTTTATTATTGTTTGCTGCAATATTTCAGATTTTTTTTTTAGATATTGTTTTCTTCATATGTTGATGATATTTGATTCATTTGTGATGAATTTGTTGTTTTGAAGTTTATATGCTTAAGAGACCTTTCTTACTTTATTTGCTTGAATCATTTAGATGATGGTGATCCTACTGCTGATGGTAGTGGTGCTTACAGTTCAACTGGTGCGTTACAGCAGGATCTCAATCAAGGAGATCAGTAGTTTGAATCGTCCCGATAGCGTGACGAATGTCAGGATGGCCGTGTTAGGAATATACGTACTACGAACCACTGTTTTGCCGAACCACCAATATTGGGCGATCCAAGGAATACTAGGCGGAACCATCAACAGAGGGCACTCAAAGAATCAGCATTACCAACTGCAGAAATCACATAGTCGATTGAAAGTACAGAAACTGTTGAAAAAGCTTAAAGCAGATCCAAGCGACAGATGTGGCCCGCATACCGAGCTTAACACATCGATAGCGCGCTCTGCAGATTGTACAACTTATACTTGAAAACTTATAATACAAAGTTCCACATTTGAGTATTTTATTTAACTTCCTGACCGCAATTCTAACACATCCGCCTAACGCAGTTCAACCTGTGCAGTGGAGCAGAGTGGACGTCTTTATCTCTCCCCCGAGCTAAACTTAAGTGCCCTGTCTTAACCGAACGCACAATTTAAAATATGTTATTGCGTGCCAATGGTAGTAAAATAGTTTTTTAAGTGACAAACAATTGAACCCCGTCCCAGGTGGAGTACCACCTGGGAAAATCTTCTCTGTGAAATGCCTCGTCCAAGTAAAGTGATGAGGATGCTTTCACCGAGCGAAGTTGACGCTGAGGTTGAAAACCAGCCAATTGCCTTATCAAATAGATACAATCCAGTATTCAATATGAAAGATGATGAAAACCCCATGGAAAAAATGGAAACGGAACCAACAGTGAAAAACAAAAAACAAGAAAAAGTCCCCCCTATAATCATCGTTGGGGAACATCGCGATGGATCTCATCAGCAGTTCATTAAGATCTGCAAACAAATACTGAAAAATGATTTGCTGGTTACATATAACAGACCCCTCAAAAAACAATTATTAGATCCCAAAGTATAGAAGACCACAAAACTTTTCTAAAAACACTAGAAGAAAATAAAACAAAATTCTATACATTCTTGAGGGAGAATGAGAAGAACCATGCCTTTGTCATGTGGAACCTCCTAGAGGACTGGTCAGTTGAAGAAGTTGAAGAAAATTTGAAAGATCAACCCCAATAAGATCTCGAAGATGAGAACCACACCAGCATTCTTCGTACTCCTGGAGAACACTATCACCGATAAGGATCTACAAAAAAAGTCCTGCACATAAACTTCGCAACAGTAAAATGGAGCCGCTACCAATAAAAAAGGAAAATAACTCAGTGTCATAGGTGCCATGAATGAGGTCATGCAACATCAAATTGCAGACTACCGTTCAAATGTCTGAAATGTGCTGGAGCGCACGAAACGTACACGTGCACCAAATCCCGCGATATACACGCAACATGTGCAAACTGCGGGCGGCCAACCATATGGAATGTCAAAACTACAAAATAAAAACCCTTCTGCAGACAACGATCCGTGGAAAGCATTGGCGATCGGAACAGGCCCAAAAGGCGTACAAAGAAAGCAGATAGAGTTTCGTGGAAGCACCAACCCCAAAAGTCAACATATGGGATCTTAGGAATAAATCTCCCAACCGACCCCGACAATGAGACAAGGGAACGATACGAAAGTGAATTAAGTGACTTAAGTGGCTTCTGGCAGGAAATACGCGGAATTGATGGGTTCAAGGAAGCCCTCAAAAAAGCGCGGTAACTCCATGACAACCTCTCTCCCTTCCACATGTAAATACTCTCTATCACCCTCTCACATCCAACACCATCACTCCTCTCCTACATAAACAATTGATAAGGCCCTAGAGGTCTAATATATTTTTAAAGCATTTTAGATAAAATAAAGGGTTTTTCCCACGCTTTTCCCTCTAATATAGAAATAGTTGTATATATAACCATATTTTAAAATTTTTAATCTTAAGTATCCTAAACACTTCAAATGTAAATAATTGCTTCAGCAATTATCTTTATTACATTGTTAAAAGTGTAAGAAATATAAACCGATGCAAACCCATAACAATTATGTTGAAAGATTTGTAATAAGATAAATGCTTGTACCCTTGCAAATTTGTAAAAGGGCCAATAATTATGTTTGTAAATAAAGTTATTTTTGAATTTTTGAATTGAATTGCCTGTCTAGTAAACAGGAGATCGGGAGTTCGAATCTCCCCGGGGCCTAGAAAATGACATATCATCATAGCAAATATTTTAAAATTGTATATGCTGGAACAATGATATTAAGATATATATGAAAATACAAGCAGTTGTGGCCGAGCGTTTAAGGCAACTAGAAATCAGTTTGCGATATTCTACATTTTAAAAGTAGAATTGGTTGTGTATAAACAGATACAAGTGACTGTCTTACGTATCTATTTACATTATAGTAAAATAGCATTTAAGTTGAAATTGATATCATCGGATATATTTCATCATTATTGATATTCGACAACGCGCAGAAGGCCCACGATTAAATTAAACATTACTAGTATCATTTAGTTTTAATTCCCTATATTCCAGTCTTTTTGCAACCCTATGTGAAACAATGGATTCTAATTTTAAGTGTTTAATGCTTAATACAGATAAGGATTAATCATTAATACTTGATATGAAAAATAGTCGCACGATTAATTCTTTGCGAATTGAAATGATATTTTTGATGCGTGTAAAATTTCTCAATTTGCAAAATTTGAACGTTTTAAATTTTAAATCTCCAATTTTCTATAACCACACTTAATGTCTGCAATCCTTCTGATAGTTTTACAGTTTATGGTATTAAATATTATATATAATTATTCCTACTGTTTCTACATGTACAGTGCTATAAGCATCGTTGATCAATAAATTTTGTAGCCGGGTATGGCAATATGGCTTCTTAAACGTCTTCTGGTGTTGTTATTTTCTTTGCTATTATTGATACTGATGGCATTTGCTGTTTCAATCCGACTGTAGGAAATGTCCTTTGTTTGATCTTATTATATATGAAGTTGCCCATATATTGGAAGCGTTAGTGACAATGTGAAGTGCATGTTCCTTGATATGACGTTGATATGACTTTTTTTTATTTGATATAATATGGCATGGAATCTGTTTTTCCTTTATAAGGTGCACATCAAGAAGATTTTAAGCTAAATGTTCCTGGATTTCCTGGAGATCAACGTATTCATAAAAAAATCATCAATTCGATGCATGATTTCATGAAGAAAAATGGTTTTAATATAGATGAAATGGCAATAATAATTTGAATTTCTCTTATTTAATATCAATATTTCAATTTGTTATCAAAGAACATTTCCTGTCTGACTTTGTCAGTTCCAGATGAGATAAACTTCATCCTGGAAACCGCATGTTATCAAAT
>NW_017097288.1:11411-33531 GCF_001412225.1 Nicrophorus vespilloides
TTTGAATCCTGGTCAAACCAGGCCCTTTGTGAGCCCTCTTGGTACTTGCAACAATAGGGGCATCGTTCTTTACAGATGGACAGTGAAATGAATGAGGTTCAGGTATGGACCTTCAGCCAAGTCGATAGACAATGGCAGTGTTAATGATAGCAGCAGATATACAGTCAAAGGAAATAGTGGAATCGCAGAGCATCAATATACTACTGAAGTTAACCTACAAGACGACAGCCAACCAACAAATTAAAAATGTATCATGATGGTAACTATGCACCGGGAAAGATTATCCACTAATGTCAACCGCGATCTTAAATTTACTCAATGTTCACAGATTGTGAATAAAATTATACGACATAAAAAAAATTGTATCGAAAATAATAAGTTTATTTGTTGCTAAGCAATACAGTTGTAACTATCAACGAGTCTAAGTGAAAAGATTAGTTATTTTATTGAATAAAAAAACATAATATACAGTTTAAATAAAATATGTGCTTTATAAGTTAGAGATAAGAGAAAAAGTAAAAATATATTTTTTGCTGTGATGAAGCACAATAATCTTTTTAATAAGAAAGTTTTTGCTATCTAACCCAATGTTTCATAAAATTTATTTAAGAAGTTTTTGACTAATTTTTTAAAACATTTTTTTTTATGTCATTTCACCACATGCATAAATCAATGCCGCATGATAACAATCCACAATTTTCACTCCAATAAAACTGCTGCCCTTGAAAGACATTCAGGTTACTTTGTGCAAAGCGGCGACACTTCGCGCTCTTGTATTCCGCTTTCATAGATCTTCCGTAAACCAACAAAGAGTTATATAATATTAATATACTATGATATACTCAGTGTTACAAAAATTATCCAAGGGGNNGCATATACTGTAAAAGAATAATCTTCAGAGTAACTGGCCAACCAACGTTTAACATTCATGTGATATTAGATTAATTATTTTTGACAGAAAAAGCCTTTGAACCAAAGAGTAACTTAGAATGTAGTTTTTTTGGCTCACTTCAAATTTTCTAATCTGGACTGATCCAAGCATCACTATGAGAGGAATTGCAGTATTTTATATACGTTTTCTGCAATTTTTAATTATCAAGATGTAAAAACGTCGGTCGATAGTCCTTTGGTCAAAAGAACCAGTTTTGTTCAATGTAAATTTTAATAACAACGTTTATTGCAATAGTCATACAAAAATCATATAAAACTAATTATTATGGCAGAAAATTTTATGGAAATGGAAATGTTTAATAAATTATCATTAAACACCATTATAAACATATTTCCTGTTGGTATTTCAATAATTAATTTATTATATGCGAGATTCCATAATATTTGATTAGATTCTATTTATTATGTATTTTATATTATGGTCATATTTTATTTTCATTTTATTTAGTTACATTTCGCTCGAATTAAAAGCATTTTTGAAGAAAAAATAAAAACACGTGAGCTAATTGTAACTCATTTGATTATGTAACTTATATTTTAATTGTTAGTTTTTATGTACAATATTAATTGTAGCATTGACATTACTTATTACTTTCATATGTAATTTCAATATAATGTATTTATGAGTAATTAAAATATGTAATTTGCTGAAATATATTATATTAAATATAATTTAATATAGTTAATTATAAATTTTTTACTATAAAATATTAAATTTTGTGGTGAAACGTGTCTAATAAAATATATTAAAATTGTATTTGTAAATAAAAAGTGTCTTTCGTTTTCATGAAAAATAAATTTGTTTTTGCCTTAGATAAAAATATTTTTTATCTAAATTTTATTTTTTTATAATTAAAATAAATGTGAATAAATCTTTATACCAGAAAAGTAATAACACTTTGAGGAATATTCTTACAAATATATTTAACTACTTATACAAATAATTTATTAAATTAATGTCCTATTATTTACTATCAAAAATATTATTTATAATATAAATATTGTTTGATAAGCGCTTAAACAATAATGATTAAGAACCAATCATTATTGTTTAAGCGCCAATGTAAATGGTGGTAACACCATACGCTGGAAAAAAGGAACGCTTGGCTTGAAGAAGATAAGTACGGAAAAGGATTAATATTAGTTGAGAGTTAGTCGAATATAGTTGTATTATTGTTCACCGGCACAACATGGTCCTTCGCCAAAACAATTATCTAATAAGAATAATATACACTAGTGAGAATCTTAATAATAATAATAAAATGCTAATCATTCACATCATCATGATATTTTCATAATATTATTTTTGTTTTCTAGATTTTCTTTGATTTTCTTAGTCTTTCCCTCTAGTTAAATTAATTTAATACAAGACTTCTCCAATTCTATTAAGTTGATATACTTTAGTTTTAGTGTTAGTTTTTTTTACGTTTTTATCAATTATTTTGATATGTTTGTAAGCTGAATAATTTCTAATGATAAGTTAAAGTGCGGAATGAAATTATTTTTATAATAAAGTTTGTTAAAGTTGAACTTGTTTTCAACATTAGATTTCTAGAATAACTATAACTCATTAACAATCTAACAATACCTTTACACAGAATTTGCACGTTAGTATGTCTTTTGTCACAAGTTATGCTTAGTATTTCTGATTTTATTGTTACAAAAATTTTTGTTTTCCAGCTGTACCCAAGCATTTCGTTTAATTTTGTCACAGCTACTAGTGTCAGATGTGAATAGTTCTTGTTCACACTGTTTGTCGTTAGTAATGAATATCGGTTGTATGAGAGGGCATAGGAATTTCCTTGGTAATATTTCAATAGCTATGAAATTGAGTTTCTCGAAATAATTTTGGCCTGAATGAAAGTAAATGTGTTGTTAATAGCTTTATCTGGAATCGGGAATAGTTTGAATAAGATAAATTCTAAATTAATTTTGAATTCTGAAAATAAACATCTAATTTGAAAGTTTTCTGTATTTTTCCCTGTAATTCCATAATCTAAGGTATGAGTTTGCTTGGAGTTATTATTGAAGAGTGGATTAATTCTTTTTGACAATTTAATATAGCTTCTACAATTATTAATATTTCAAATTTATATTTTGTTTTTATTGTTCTTCTACGGCAGTTCTTTGGATTCCTTGAAAATGGTACTGAGCTGCTTGTAATCTTTTACTTTTTTTAATACTTCCAGTTTGGTTAAAAATTATCTAGTTCTCGTCTCTTCTTTTATTTCATTTAGTAGATTGGGTGAAACTACCCCCTTCGTGATTATGCAATTAAAAAGTGCTGAATTCTTATTTTTTATTAAATTTTCCAAGTTCGGGAAAAACATGATTTTCTTCTGCTTTGTGTGTTTTTTTTATTTATATTTCGCAAAGTCTCCAGTAAGTAGCCTACTCTAAATGTAAAAAAGAATTGATACAGTGGCACCATTCTTCCACCCGGAAAATGCCTTATCGACTTGTTCAATGCTCCGATTACCGTCGCCGTTGTGCTCGAACCATCTCTGAACCCATAATGACAATTACTGTTTAATTTATTTCTTCATAGAAATGCTACAAGTCTTCTATGTATGATCTTCTCAAATAACTTCGAGAAAACAGGAAACAGAGCTAGTGGCCTATAATTGGCCGGAGCTTTTTTGAATTATTTTTGAGTATAGGTGAATAGCCAACGTATTACAGTAGTAAACATAATATTTATTTCACTCAATTTTTCAATTTGAGTATAAAGAATAAATATTTACAAGTAATATGCAAAAACTTAGATCTTCTATATGAAATTACATATTAAAAATAAGTTTGTTGATCTAACGAATAACGCAAATTTTGTTGCCGAATACTCCTTTTCTCTTGAGTATAGAATTGAACAAGTTTGCAGGACTCTTCATCTTTGAACCAAATGTTTCCTAAACTTAGGGAATCTTTATCTTGGAAATCATCATAGTCCATTTCGCTCTCTGATGAAGACATTTCATGGTCCTCGTAGAAATCCATTTCACTATCAGAAGAAAGTTCATCATCTCCGTCATGGATGTTTTTATCTATATAAACTAGAGAATGGTTTTCAACAACTTTATTGTCTATATCAATATCCTCTTCATCGCTAATATTCCGGAGATTCGGTGTTGTATTCATAAAAAGAATTAATTGCTAAAATATTTGACGGTAGTTTGTGATGTTGTTGTAACTGAAAGATGCAAGAAACTGATGCATTCGAAATGATAATCTATCTTAAATTGTTAGAAAAGAAAATTAGTTTCATTAAAAGAAAATAACAAGAAATAAGTTTAATTTTAAAATATTTATTAAAAATATAATCAAATTACATATTAGAATTTTTTATATTTTTTATATGTTTATTTATTTTTGATCACTTTAGCATTGTTATCATGGACCATAAAGCATCGCCGAAAAGAGAAGAATTCTTGTCATCTTGCATCTCCAATCCTTGATCGACGTCTGTATTATCTTCACTTATTAAATAACTCGTGGGAATCTCTAATTAATTGTTAGCTTCATTGATTACTAACCTTGCAGTGTATTACGACTTTGAGCAGTTTCTACTAATGATCATTTTAATAGGAGGTATATGGCGACAAACTATCATCACTAATGTTTGAATAAATACTATCATGTTCCATCGGTTGAGGTTGAAAATCGGAGCCGCACTTCTGATTTTCCAAGAGTCTTGGAGTAAACTCATAGGAATTGCGTTTTTCAATTTGTTTTTACTCGATTCATCCTTGAATCTTATCGTGTAATATTCACTTGGCCATATCCTAGTGAAGACCATTATCAAGCTCATATGATGATCCTCCTTGAAACTAAGAGGTGTTACACAATCTACACCGCTGTCTTCCAAAATATCCATCTTCCTGTCAGCGTTGTTTTCAATTGATTTGTTCATTTCTTAGCTCTGAAATGTATCTTAACCGTGTCCTAACCCTTTGAAGATACGCACTTTACACTATTAATTTTATCTGAATTATATTATTATTAATCACTTCTAAGCAGAGAACAGTGCTTGAATAGAATTTATCAATGTATTTTCAAATAAATGTATTTCGCAGCACCTGTCGTCTTCTGAAGAACTACTGATTTAAATTTTGCATTTAATTTCATTATTAATAAAATTGTATGGAAAGAAAATAGGTTATTGAAATAAAAAAAAATGATTGTATTTGATGTATTACAGAAAATGCATTGGCAGAAACATTCTTCAATAATTTTGAAACTGTCCTCTTTCCTGTATTTGCCATTGACTATGGCATCGTTCTGAATTTATATTGGATCAAAAATAAATCTTTGATGATTTTCAAATTGATTTGGATGTCCTCTTTCTGGTATAGTGGCTGGATCGTGAGATCTTTCCCTATCTGTCTTTGCTTTCGTATGATCATCATCGTCGTCGTGATTTCTTATCAGTTTTATTTGATATATTATCGGAAAAAATCTCCGATGATTTTCAAATTGTTTTAGAATGTAGCTCGCCTATTCGCACTAATGATATTTCGTATCTTTGGGTCATTGGTCATTCCATCATTAGACAAACTAACCATTTCATATATTATACTGCTATTTTTAGCCTCCCATATAACTTCCATTGCATTGCATCATTTTTCACTTCCGATCTATTAATAGATTTCCTGCTCAACAACGACTCGGATGGACAATTTGACAAATCCAATAATTCAAAATTAGTAACAAACTTGGAAGATTTTCGTGCTGAGGAGTACACCACACATCCATAATCCATCCTGGATAGATTGAAAGTTCATTGTCGAGTGTTATGCCGAGGAATTTGATCTGGTTTACACATTTTATAGGCAATACCCTCAGAAATAGAACCGGGTCCCTATGAGGTCTTCTGAGGCGATAGAAGGTACTCCGCAATTAATCGACGGATCTCCTGAATCTAAGTAAGCCGATTGTTTGTCATCTTCTTCAACAATTTGCTCATACAGCAAGTTAGAGAGACTGGTCTGTAGCTGGTAGTCTGTTGCTTCCCTCTAGGTAAACATCCTCCGTCACATACTGTTGAAAACTGCGAATCATCTTTTATGGAATTCCATCTGGTCCGGCATCTGTGAAAAGGGCATAATGTAACTGGTGTTGTCTGAAAAGTCATGCTCTTACTCAAGCACCGATCTGCTGCTCAGGAAGGAGGGTGTGTAGTTTCCACCTCCACATGCAGCAGAAAATTGGCAAGCAAGCACCTCAGCTACCTCAGCAGTATCGAACAATACGTTTCCATCGTGGCATATAGTTGGAACTATATGCCTCTAGACCTCTGAAAGAGTTGTTTCCGGCGTTACTGATGCAAGGTATGCTTCCCAGGTCCTCTTTTTGTTGACTATTATAGCACTCCGCGCTCTCATCTTAAATTTGCAACATTTTGTAACACTACAGTTTATACACTTTTTCATTTACTCTTAGCATTGCGTCTTCACCTCTTTTTTTAAGTTAACATTTTTCCAAATTATTTTAAGCCAAGGATCTTTCTCGCTGTTCTGTTCAGGATGTTCTGCTATTCTGAATTAACTCGAACCTCTTCAAATGTTCATCGGCAAATTGAAGAAAATTTTCCTCCTTCAACACCACGGCCACCCTACTGCTTAACCGAACCATCTCATCATATTCAGATTTACCGGCGATGTTTAATTTGAACAAAGGATTTCACGACTTCGTTTCATAATGAAACACAATGAAACTAAAATTGAATGATGGAACCTTAATTCAAACGAAAGCAATATACCAAATGTTAGGAATATACGTACTACGGACCACTGTTATGCCGAACCACCAATAGAGGGCGATCTAAGGAATACTAGGCGGAACCATCAACAGAGGGCACTCAAAGAATCAGCACTATCAACTGCAGAAATCACATCGTCGATTGAAAGTACCGAAACTGTTGAGGAAGCTTAAAGCAGATCCAAGCGACAGATGTGGCCCGCATACCGAGCTTAACACATCTATAGATGCTCTGCAGATTGTACAACTTATTCTTGAAAGCTTATAATACAAAGTTCCATATTTGAGTATTTTATTTAACTTCCTGACCGAAAATCTAACACCAAAACATAACCTAAATATTTAACGTCTAAAGTGTGATAATTTACTTTTATATTATCTAATATTACTATTTATTGCAAATTATACAATTACATAAATAATTACAGGCATCTCTGTAAATTTAGCCAACTAAATGTTCATTTATATTATTACAAGTTCGGTACCACATATATTAGTTAAAAATTTTATATTTATAAAAATAGAAATAATAATTTTATGTATATTTTGTATTGTATAATACTACCATTTATAAATCACTCAGATTTTGAAATATTGCTGTATTAATCTCTCAATTACAACCAATTCATTTATATCATCACCGTGATTTAAATATACGCAAATACAATTTACATCATATGTAGAAATAAAATAACGAAACTACAATTATTAACAAATATTAAGTAATGTAACAAATTATTATGTTGATACGATTGCATACATACAATAAAAGAGTTCATAAATTTACATAATATTCTACTGAAGGAACATAAATTTGAATATTTCATGCCGATTGCATTAAATCAAGTGCCCTTAGAAAATACATTTGGACAAATACGACAATTAGGTTTCAGATACACAAATCCATCATGCTACACTTTTACATAAAGATTAAGTGTATTATTAATACAAGGAACTGCAAATCATTCATCAAAAAATAATTGTTTGAATGATTTATGTATAACAATGGTAGATAATATCCATATATTTTTATCAGAAAATCTGAAAAGCTACCATCATCTCGCCGACATCGCGCCGCAGTGGCTATACAACAGATTTCGCATATGACTTGGTGCCCCTGGTTGAAGTTTCACTGGTTAGCTTGTGTTTAGGCGCCAATGTAAAATAATGGCAACACTGCGCCGAAAAAAATGGTAGGCTTCGCTTGAAGAAAAGAAGCACGGAAAAAACAAAAGAATTAATATGAGTTGACAGTTAAGTGATTTCAAGTAAAAATATGAGTTGAGAGATAGTTAAATAGTAGTGTGAATTGTAATAAGTAAAATAAACCGACATTTTTAATCTACCAGACCGAGTTTTTATTATTCACCCGCACAACTTGGTCCTTCGTTCAAAACAGTTCGTTTATGGATTTAGGATCAATCAGCAGCATTAACACGACTGTTCGTTCGTGCAAATTCAACATCATATCATACCTATAATTAGTGTATGTGGTGAATTGAGTAAAGGAGTATTTGTAGGTCAAAGAGTTTTCGTATATTATGATTTTCTTGAAGTTGTCATGCACATCTTATAATACTCTTCAATATGAAAGGATAATTGGGTATTCAAATTTGAGAGGTGTAGTCTGTACCACGTATGCAGTTGCTCTGATCGTTTACACATTTTTGTATAGAAATAATTATTTTCTTTTCTATCATCAACGATACAAAAAAAAATATTTGTAGTAAGCGCCGTAATAAAGGCAGAGTAAATGGGGCGATGGTCACAAGCGCTTCAATCGTAGCGGGACCAATCGAAAGCAAATATGCATCAACTAAATTCTCAAAAATTATTTTTGTTTACATAAATCATCATTTTTTATTTATCATCATAAACAAGTCAGTTGAATTATAGTTAATAAACATTAGATTAGCGTATGTATAAATTTCCTTGCGTTAAAAAAATATTTTGTTACTATGAAGCCGTTATATTAATATAAAGAAAATAAAAATAATTAATGAATATAATTAAAATACTTGTTAAATATCTTAGAATCCTTCTTGATCTTAAAATCAACCTCAATTCCCATTCCAAATAACTCAAATTCAGAATTATATCCAGATCCCGTCATTTCCGTTTCGTAACTTTTGGTAGCTCCGAAATATCCTTACAGTGCCACACATCCATTTACAAATCCATTTGCCGTCCAATCATTGACTATGGTTTCCCTCTATTTTCCCAATGCCGAAATCTCACCAATATACGACATCCTAATAATCATCTGCATCAAAACCTTGACTGATACCTTTGATTCTCCGAGAAATTTAAATCCAAAGAATCCAATATCGCTTCCCTTTCTAAAATTCTGTACCTCTCGAAATCCAAATATCCATCCCAAATTTAAATATATTTTCCAATACCTAATGTCCCTTGATTAAAACCCTCCTATACAACCCTCATACTCTTTTCTTATTTTGTTATATACATATGTATATTATTTTTCATATCATTAAATGTATGTTCCCAGGCGGAAAGACCTCGGTCTGTAAAATTTTGGCCAGTCTTTTAATTATTTTTGTTAGTTTATTTATGTTAGATTTTCTTTTCTTTTCTGAATTGTTATTATTTCCTTATTATTATTATTGTTAATAATAATAATAATAATATTTATTGAAATAGTAAAATTACAAAATAAAAACTCAATACAATAATATAAATATCATAACTTAAAAAAGTCAACTGCTTAAAGGACTATTGACCATCATTCGCGGTGTAACAGTTTTTACTCATAACCAGTTAAGGTGTAAACCAGCGCCTATTTTATCATATTTGATTATGAATGGATGATTTGGATGAGGCGATATGGATTAAATGTAAGCAATTTGAAAATAATATAGAAAAATCTTATGTCCATCGAATAAAGAAGAAAGAAGAGGAAATTATTAAGAAAGTATGAATTCAATAAAGAGGGCTTTGTTGATGATGTTGACAAAAAAAATAATGATAAAAGAAGAAAATGATGAAGATACCTATGAAAAGAATTCAAATATTTCAACTAGCAACAGCTTTGACTAAAATTTATCTCAATTCAAAGATGATAAATTGTAGTCAAAGCTGCTGCTAATTGAAGATAAAAAAAATATACCTTTGTCTACACGTTTTTAAACACTCAAAAGGAAAATTTAATCTGAGGAACATGAACTTTAAAAAGTTAAAGTTGATTTAGAAGAGTTTACGAAGGCAACGGAGATAGTTCTCTTTAGTAAAGAAGAGTTTTGCATTGTTGATTGTAAGTTGAAAAAAGATAATGCATAATTTACAGGTAGTTTCATTTTAATTAATAGATATTAAATAATATTTTCGATAATTAGATCCAGTTGAGTTTTGGATTATAGAGAAATTTGTCGAAATAGTTTTTTTATCAAAAGCAAAATGCATTTTCAAAGATTTGCACAATTTTGTTTTACAACATTCAAATTTATACAATAAATATACTATATTATACTAAATATACTATTTTATATAAATATTTATATAAAAATATAAAATAATTTTTACAAACAACACACACAAACTTTCAAAATGAAAATGAAAATATAAACACATTATATACAAATATAGCTATTTTGCAATCATAAAGTCATCAGGAAGCTGTAAATTTGTTACTAAATTCTTATTTTGCTTACCAAGCTTTGTTAAGCAATTTTTTATTTCTTTCAATTCTTCATAAAAAAACATCCAATCTTTGAGCAAATTTTTCGAAAGAATTCACTAAATCTTTAACCATCTTCTCGTTCTGACTAGTAGAGTAATTAAAGGAAATATTCTCGTGCACTTCTTTTAATATTTAGTGCAATGTTTGTCAATATCTGCCATCAAACAGTTAATTTTCCACATTATATCGAAAAAAGGATCTTCATCGGTGTAACGCTTTAATCATTAAAATCTTCTTAATAAGCTCACATCTATTCGCATAGGCATCATTGGTGTGAACTGGTGATCGGTCTCCTGAGGGGATTCCTCTCGTAGCACCTGGTTGCAATTAAGCTTTGCCTGGCCGGGGCCCCAATTCAAAAAGACCCCGCCGCAAAGTCCCGAAGGAGTTTGCGAGCCTAAACAATTTCGCGCGGGGTAACTAACCCCCAACGCAGCCATGAGAAACGGCTTCGGTCGCTATCTATCCGCCTCCTCATGTAAGGGTCATGAGTGCCTGTGTCGGCGCAGGAAGAGACCCAGAGAGGGTACCTGCTCTCGCAACACCACGCCGCAGAGTCAGAGTGACTCCACTTGCCCGCGATATTGGGCCTACCACCGCCAACCACGATTGCATCCCCTTTCGGGATCCTGCCCATGTCGGGGTGAGAGGGGGGACTCTACTCGGAAGCCGAAGCCCCTTCCGATATCCCCCCCCAGGGCTCCCCGACCCCGTGGATTGAGAATTTGTATCCCTCGCCCAATTAACGAGGTCGACAGGCCCGAAGACCTGCCTACCGATACCCCCTTAGTTCGGGATAGGTCGGCTAGCCTGGCTCGGGATGGTGGGACTGCCACGGCCCATGATACAGATAGTGGGTCAGCGATAGACGCACTTCTATATCCCCTGCCCGGTCGGCAGGCTGGCAGGCGCACTCCCCGAAGAGAGCACGCATGCCAGCCCCCGACCATGGACTCCTCACAACGGCCGCCCATACTCCTGAAACAGAACAAGAACACAAACGCACCCAAAAAATACACAACCAGACCCCCGTCCGCCCCCAGTAATACCATACGCATGTAGAAATAAAATAAACCCAAATAAATCAAACAAAAGTTACTCCAATAAAGAAAAGAATTAGGCGGGACGGGAGCGTCAAATAAAATAAAAAGAATACATCCGCAAAAAGAAAACCGCAAGAAAAATAAAAGTCACTCGACCAGAAAATAAAAAATAAACAGAAAATGAAGCGCCAAAAGAATTCAAAAATCAAACAAATATAACCGCAATCATAAACCGCAAAATAAGAAAAACCGCAAAACAATAAAGAAATAAAGAAATATAACCAAAGCAAACTCATTCAAATAATAAAGCAAATCATAATAACGTAAGAAAAAGTCAAATAAAATAAACGCAACCCAAGAAGCAGTTTGTTGCTCGATGCAGCAACAAGCCACCATACTTATCCACCCTGCTCGAGACGCCGAAACAAAAGTTTTCTTTCACGCATTGCCTCGTTAGCAAATCCCGACAAAGCAGCAAATCCAGTGGCAGACCCCACCAGACGGCCCAAATCAATGATCCCACCGCTTCTGACCATCTCCAGTATCCGGAAGGTATCCCTCAACCGGTCATACAACGGGCACTCGAGGAGGACGTGAAACGCCGTCTCCTCATCCGCACCGCACCCGCACTCAGGGCTCTCCGCAGCACCGACACCATGTAAGTAACCGTTAAAACTCCCGTGCCCGGTCAAAAAGAAAACAGTGTGGAGATCTGGCATAAAACTGTCCAGACTCCTGGTCAAGGAACCCCTAATATATGCGAATAGCGTCCGCCCCTTGTCGGAACTAGTCCAACGCTCCTGCCAGAGGGCACACACCCTGTCCCTCGTCCACTTCTTTAGTTCGCGCCGCGTCGCACCTTCCGGCGCATCACTCCACTCCCGCGGCAGGCGGTCCCTCAGGCCAAGCCCGACGAGCGCCCGACAATACATCGCACCAAGCTGGAGATCCAAGGGCGGAGCCCCAGCCAGCACCTCCAGGGCCTGCGTTGAAACCGTCCTACAGGACGGCACAACAGCCTTCAACATGATCCTATGGGCAGAGTGCAGTGCACGCTTCGCAAAAGCGCCACCCATGGCACGCCCCCAAAACGCAACACCATAGGACACCACCGGCACCAGAACCATCTTATACACCGCGCGCACATACGACGGCTTCCCCCCCGCCCAACAGGTCCTCAACGAGGCACCGAGTCCGCTCACCAGAGAACCCACCTTAGGAAGGAGGGCCTTAAAGTGAGGGACCAGCGACGCACCCAAACCGATGGTCACACCGAGGTACTTTGTGCTCTTAAGATGAGTCACAGAGACCCCATCAAGTCTCACCAGAGGATTCCTCCCGACGCAAACGCCCTTCAGTCTCAGCATCCCCGTCTTACTTGCTGAAAGGGGGACCCCCGCACTCGCGCTCCAGCTCGCCACCACCGACAGGTACTCCTCCGCAGACTCTTCTATCACTCTCCTAGTATTACCGGAGATGCAGGCGATTAAATCGTCCGCATAAGCTATACACCCGAAACCGGCAACACTGAGCTCCGCAAGGAGCACGTCAACCGCCACATTCCACATAAAAGGGCCAACCACCGAGCCCTGCGGACAACCCCTGCCGATACCACGGATGACCCTGCCATATCCGCCGCTAACCTCAACCGTCCGCTCCTTGAGGTAGGACTCCCACACCGCTATGATGCGGCGCGGGCAGCCCCGCCTAGCTAACGCCGCGATAAAGTACCCATGTTCGAGCCGGTCAAAGGCGCTCTGGAAATCCGTTTGGACCGCATATAAGCGGACCGTCGCGCACTCCTCGATGGCGCGCCCGAAGCGCAGCAACGCACTGATCGTCGACCTGCCCTCCACAAACCCGTGCTGGGAATCGTGGAAGGGCCGCAGCCGTCCGTTGCACCAGGATCCTCTCGACCAACTTTCCGCACACCGGCAACAGACTAATTGGCCTGTAGGCCGACGGCGAGCTATCAGGCTTCTCTGTATGCGCCTTTTTGAGGATGACGAGCTTAGCGCGCTTCCACGCACCTGGGAACTCGCCATCCTCAAATACCCTCCTCACTATGTGCGCCACAACGCACCTAACCGCCGGCCACGCTTTTTTCACCATGTCCGGCAAGATCCCGTCAATGCCCGGGCTCTTGCCAGACCTAATCCTTTTAACCGCAAGGTCCAACTCCTCGATGGTGATCTCCTCCACCTCTTCATCCGCCCCCAGCAGATCCTCCGGAGGTTGCCCCCCCTCGGACCCCAGGAAGACGGAGTCGAGGTAATGGCCCACGTTCGCCTCCCAGTTCCCCGGCTCGACATCCTGTCCCTCCAAGATGGCCAAGGCAGAGCGGTTGCCAATCCTGCCCCTAGCCAGTTTATAGATCAGGCCCCACGGATCGTGCTCAACCTGGGTGAGCACCATGTTGCTCCAGGAACTCTTCTTGGTCTCTTCGCATAAAAACTTATACCTGTTTCTGGCGAGCCTATAAGCCGCTAGAAAATCACTCACATCACGACCCAGAACCCTAGCACGCTGCAACTTGTGCAGGGCATTCCGCACACCCCGCTTATGGCGATCAAGCCCAGGCGTCCACCAAGTGAGTTTTGGTCTCCTAGCACTCCCGGTTCTCTTCAAGCACCCTTCCGCTGCATCAATAAGGCAACCATCCAGCTTGGCCACAACGTCGTCGATGGGAGATCCCACAAAAGCGTCCGGATCCGACAGCCTCTCCCGCACGAGCTCACCCACCGCGTCCACATACCGACCCCAGTCCGCACCCCTAGCAGTAAGACGACCCGAGGAAGCCGGCAGCACGGAAGTAGCCGTACTCACGGTGCAATCAATGAGCGAGTGATCGCTAGTACATGCACCTGGTTTCACCCTCCATTCCAGCCACTGATCCAGATTTCCTAACGTGACGTCAATAGCGGACTGCCCCCTCGGCCCGGAGAACGTCAGGGGCTGGCCCAGATCATTATAGACCCTAAGGTCCTCCCCGCATGTCCAGATCCACTCGGCGAGGGGAATCCCTCGCTGCACCCCTCTCCTGGCTGACAGCCTATCCACGTTTGCAGACCACTCTGGGTGCTGCGCGTTCGCATCCATACCGATCAGGAACCTGGAACCACTCTTGCCCGCAACCAGCGCATCCATCCAGTCGATATATGGCTCGATCGGCAAGGAAAATCGACAGTATACAGAACACGCGACCACATCTCCAAAAGGTCCACTAATGTTAAGCGCCACGCAGTCCGGATGCGCATGGCCCGAAAGAACCAGCACATCCAGGAGAGGATTCCTTACCACAACCGCCGCACCGGGCGGACTCCCTGAAGAAGGGAAAGTCCGATACAGGATCGGGAATCCCAAAAGGGTATCCCATTATGGTGATGTTGATTATTATTTCTATTCCTTCCTATCTGCATAGATTCTCGATAACTACGACGACTCGATAACTGACGTACGTTTTTGCCAGGCCAAGGTCGTTCTTTGTTTTCTCATTCTGTAACGGACATTTTTTGTTGCGAACCATTTCAACGGAATCGACAGAATGATCATCAACATTGCATTTGAACTAATGATGTAAATGAAGAGGAAAACCTCTTTACTTGCACCATCAACCATCATTAACATCCAATTTGACTTAGCATCTTTGCATTGCCTATTACGATCACCAGATAGATTACGGTTGTTATGCCATTATGGATTGCTGGGACGGGCCCCTCCAATCAAGATTTCCTAGAAAATTTTGGTGTTTGTTATATGTTTCTAGTTATTACACTGTTATTACATACTGAGAACGCTATTATAAATGTTGTCATCTCCTGTTGCCATCAAAGTGTTTACACATGTTTGTAGCAGACATACATTTCTATTTATTTGTGTTAGGAGATTGTTTGTTTCCTCTGTGTGCTGTGGGCACGCGAAGAGCAGATTGGAAGAGCATGATCATTGGTGAGAGATTGCTAGTCCTACCTTGAACATATGAGAGATTGTGTCTTGATCTCAGCCTGCATAGTGTGGTGATTTCCTGTTTTGCTTTACTTTATTGAACCAGGGCACTGTGTTGACCTGTATGAATGCTTTGCAATGGTTTACACCCTTCCATATGTTGTCTGTGTTATACTTTGCTTGCCATTCTGTCACTAGATTGATGTTCCAGGATTTGTTGAAGTCTGTTGCTGCTATTGCAATATCTGTATCATCTGGAAGAGAATGGCCAAAGTCTGCGGTTTTATTTCCTGTGATACCCAGCACAATCTCACATGGGTGGAGATGTTATTCAGGTCCCAGATGGTTTTTGTTATTTGAAATAACCTCGATGAGAACGTTAATTTAACAGCCGGAACTTTGACTGTCAAATGACAGCAGACCAATAACCAGATATTAAAACAAAATATATGAAAGTTTATACTAACCAATACTTACATACGTACAATATATACTATGAGTTGACGTAACCTCAATAGAAATCAATTTCCGTTTTGACAAAAGATAATGAATACAAATTTGACACTTGTTACTATCGGACTGTCAAATCTCAGTTGAAATAACCTCAATATAGATTAAACAATGGGTTACTTAAGTAATATTACTTTTATGACGCAAGTATTAGTTTTACTGTCTAGTTACAAATTTTCTTTTAAGATGGACCCAGCGCATTCACCAAACTTGAAGATGTATTCAGTAATGAGTTGGACCGACGTCTAACGCAGTCCGGAAATTCTCTGAACGTCATATAAATGAGATTAATTGCCTACGAGTTGGCATAATCTTAAACACACGCGTACGCGCACCGCCGGTTTAAGTCTAATCCCCGTGGCTGAGACCTTAAGCTCGCGCCGTTTTAATCCCCACTTTGGCAGACATATAAAGTTGGCGGATACATAATGTATGTGAAATACACAGAGAGATATGCAGAACAAAATCGACTTTTCTGAAGTGTTCTCTTTAAACATAAAACTAATAAATTACAAATTAAATTTAGTAGTAGGACTAATTAAAGTAATTCAGAAATCTGCGGAATCCTAACGTGAAGATGATACTGTTAATGTAATATTGCCAACTTCGAGTACGTTTGCAAATGGATGTTTCGGGGTCAGTCTCTGGAGAGATAAGGGGTGGATGTGAAGGTGGGTTGAGAAGGGTTTTGCGCAATTGCACACACACAGAGATTTGTCTCACAAGAAACGACTACCACCACCACCACTCCCCAACCGTCTAGCGCATTTCGACTATATATACATATTTGTAAGTAAATAGGGGGAACCGAAGACAAAACGGCTCACTTTGATGCACGCTTAACAAGCGCACAGAAGCATTCATACTACTGCATTTATTCCGAATAATTCCTTCTATTTTTTTTTTCTCATCTTTCATAATCTTTAAATGCACATCACAACTATCTATTGTGCATGATAGTATACGTTTAAAAAGGAATAGAAGCGATTAAAGATTAGAATGCAATCCAATTCCTTAATGGGTTGTCGAGACTGAAAAAAATAGAAAAACGTCGTTTCTCTGTCGATGATGTAAGTATCTTAAAGGGTTATCGAGAAATTCACGAAAAACTAACCTCTTACCTAACCTAACCTCTAACCTAACATCTAATTCTATTATTATGTAATTTTTCTAAAACCTAAATAAAGATGAATGTGCCAAACATTTTTCACCTTTACCTAATTAACCCATATGAGCAAAAAAGGTATCGCAGAAGATTAAAAATTGTTAAATAATTTTGTCAGTTGGTTAAATGTGTATTGTTATTCTTGCTGTTTTAAATAAAACAAATATATAATATTTATTATATATTTGTATTTATAAGCAAAAATATATAATTGAAATTTCATAGAAATCCCTTAGAAAAGTTTTTGCACAAAATGTTTATCAAAAAATATTTTAATTTTGTGAATGAAGTAATTTTATAAGGATTTTGATAAAGAATTTTACAGAAGTTTTGTTAGTCATTAGTTTTTTAACAATATCTGAAACTTTTGTGAATAATTAAGAAAACTCTGTTAATAATTTCAATATTTCTTAAATTTCAACAAAAATTCATAAAGTTTTATTGCTTTTTTAGCAAAAACTAAAACTTTTTTGATTCATTAAGAAAATTCTATTAATAATTCTAATATTTCTTAAATTTTAACATAAAAAACTTTTTACTAGAAAGATAATTACAATTAAATATCAGAAAGTTTGTTGATTAACTTTGTAATTTTACTTGAGTTTCTGCAAAAAATCACAAACTTTACCATTACATAATTACTGTTAAAAATAGATATTTTTATTTACTAAGAAAAAAAAATTGAATTTTGTTCCAGGTAGTTTATTTTATTGTCAACCTTTTTCGTAAACCCTTTTATTGTATGCGAATTTCAAAACAACTGTTATAAATCATATTGTAATTGGAAAACACACACAAATGGGTAAGTAAAAGTTTGGAATGTTCCAAACTTTATAATTTTCAATGTTTATGTTTACAGCTGCTGTTCCAATTGATTCATCAGGCAACATCCATAAATTAATCAAAATGTTGGCATATTCTCACTCTATTCTCATCTAGCCCCAATAAAAATAGAAAATGAAAGGTAATCCATGTGTATCCCAGTGTTATTTTAGTTGTCAATAATCGTTAACATTAGTAATCTGACAGTTGACAGCTAACTAATGATTTAATAATATTCTCGTACTAATCATAATATAATGAACTGACAGGTGTCAAATGAACCAACTTATATTTATGTCATTATAATTTCGGTATTCATATATCCTGTAAGTTTATCGGTAAAGAAAGAACAACTATAATCTTATGTATTAATTATATTAACTTTTTGAACATGTGACATTGTCGGTCGACTTGAACATTTGCACTACTACTACTAAGCGGGTTACTTAACGGCGTCTGTCGTTGTGTATTGTTAGTTGCAGCTTCTATTACCATTCTAACATATCCTGTATTTACCAATGAATTTAATATTCTGGTGATAACAAATTTTGCATAATTATTTTCATGTTTCGAATAAAATCTATTATGTATAGAAACGCAACTCGCTTGAAACAAATAAACGAAATTAAGGCACGTGAGCATCTCTCTCTCTCTGTTTATTATCTCAATTTTTAGATTATAAAATATTCATGTAACTTTAGCAACGGTTGTTTGTTTGTTTGGATGAATGAGTTTCTTTTTTTTTTGTTGTGTGAAAGGTGAATTGTCGAGTGTTGATGTTACTTGTTTTATTTTTGGGGGTGTTTGTTTCCTCTAGTCGTTGCCAACTTTTGCGACGTGCATTTCCCCGGAGTCGAAAAGTGGAGGGAGTTTGAGGAGTAAGGCACGTTTTGCTAGCTCCTCGCCGTCCGAAGAACCTTCGTCCGCCATTCTGTTGGCCCTACCAGCACTACTACTGATTGTTTGTTGTTGTTTGTTGATTTTTAAATTAAAGAAAATTAGAAATGTTTCAACAAATTTTCTGATATTTAATTGCTTGTAGTAAATAATTTATAAAACTTTGTAAATTTTTGGTGAAATTTTTAAAATTGTTACTAGAATCAATAAAGTTTCACAAATTCGTAAAAAAAAATAATGAAACTTTGAGATTTTATTCTAAAATTTTTAAGAAATATTAAAATTGATGAATAGAATTTTCTGAATTAATCATTGAAAAGTAATCACATTTTTTGACTTTTTTTTAACTGAAATTCAATAACTTTAAAAATCAACATTTTGACAAAGATATAAAATTTACCTTGCATTTACCACTTATTAAACATATAAATTATAAATTACAAAACGTTTAATATGTATAAATCATTTCTATATCGAAAGACACTGTTTGATTTTGTACTCTTTACTATTTAATGGCACGAAATTTGCATAAAGAAAAAAAATTGACATTTTTCTTGTCATTTTTTTTGCAATTTTTGTTGATCAACCATATGAAAAACCCAAATATTGTAAATTGAAAATCATGATGATTTTATGAAATTTTATTTGTTTACTTTGCTTCATTCAGAATCTTTTCGTAATTATTGCATAGTCTTTCTTTCTTCACATTGTATTCATGGGTCACGATGGAAACAAAATCTTCGAAAATCGAGTGACTTTACAAATCATTAGTTTTGTCCATTACCATACAAGACACAAGTATGAACATAAAAAGAGCTGTAGTTTCAAACTGCTTCGCATTACTGAAATTAATTAAATAAGCGCACGTCTCCGATCATTTGCTCAAACTGTAATCCTCTACTGTTCCCAGTGGATAGAAGGATCTATTATTCACACATCAATTTACAAACAACTGATAATTATTACTTTGATTATTTAAAAAAAAAGTATATGTTTTTCATTGCAACAGTTTTGATAACAATTTTTATTTACAAACTTGTTCCTTATATTATAAACGTCTTATAGTGAATTACAAATTACTTAACTTTCCTAAAACAAATTTTTAATTAGAGCATTAAAAATGTTATTTTTTCCATTTAAATATACACTTAATTATTTGATAAAATGAAAATGTAACAAAAATATTATTAATTACTTCAATTTATTTAAATTACTTTCATATATATTTCCCATTTCCTACCTCAACTATAACTTGTTTCCTACGCAAAATTAAAGCTACAAATTGATTTGATTAACACAAGTACATTTTTTTCTTCCGCCTGCTTCTTCCTTCTATGAAGACGAGTACATTTAAGATTACGGTTGACATTAAATGGATAATCTTTCCCAGTGGATAAATACCACTATGATGATTTTGATTCTAATTTGTTGGTTGTAGGTTAACTTCAGTAATATATTGATGCTCTGCGACTATTTCCTTTGACTGTGAATCTGCTGCTATCCTTAACACTGTCATTGTCCATCGACTTGGCTGAAGGTCCATATGCTGAACCTCATTCATTTCTACATTACATTTTACTCACAAAGGGCCTGGCGCCCACGAAATCGTCGGTAGGGCGACTTAACCATTCGGTTATTAGTCGCCCTTGAAGCAAAATAATTGAAACAAAAAATGAATTTCTTGGCTTTAACTGACCTAACATACACTTTGAGAACCTTCAAAATATTAGTGATTAGTAATTATTTTAATATTTCACTTTTTAATCAGATTATTTCATTTGCTTTTGTGAAAATTCTAGACCTTAAATACCACAATCCATTTATCGAGATTGTATTTCGAATAATACGTGTATCTTTAAATGCAATTAATTTATAATTAGCGATACTTCTTCATCAAATTCATATTTCAACACTATATATTTGCATTTCAGATTATGAGACATATCTTTTATAGTTCATATAATTATAAGTACAGACTTCAAGATAAAGAGTGATTGCTATCAATGAGACAACAGGATTATAGTGAAACGTACTACCCGCGAAAAGGAATATCTGTTACATAAACTTCCTAATACATTTGACATGGACCGCAAATTTAGATTCTTTTACCTCTACAGTATACGAACTGTCCATATAACACGCCTGCCACATAAAAACTAACATAACCTCAATATGAAAGTCAGTAAAATAACCGTTGCCCTTATGACATTAAATACAATAATCAAGATTATTAACACATAAAACGAGCGAAATAGATTATCCCTGTTTAACATACAATTTGAAACAATTCAAATGTATATATTTCTTAAAATAATTAACTAAAATGTGCAATTACAATTCTACCTCAGGTAACAGTTTTTAACTACTCTCGTAGCACATCTCCCATTGCCTATCTCCATCCCTCTTTTGATGGCATCAGGGAATCGTGACGTGTATTTGGCCCTCTTGGAATTTTCAAGAAAGTCCAACAGTTTGATCTAGCATTTACTCTTTATAATTGGTTGCAACACTTCTCTCCTATCGTCTGTCTGGTTGCGTCCTATCTACAAGGACACCATCATCATTTCCGAGACTTAACCTAGTTCAAGTGTATCCTATGTTATATGTTACATTTAGTCCCTACTGAGCACGCGGCCAAATCTGGCATTAACTTAACCTTTTAAGGAAAAATATTAATCAAGAAACGCCTATATTTTTTACACGGTTAAATATTCAACGGAAAATTGACATAACATCAATAAGAAAAAAATGACTCTTTCGACTAATAATTCAAAGTATCAAGTGTATATTATATAACGGAACTAAGCTAATATGAAAAAAAAGTTGTGTTATTTAAATTTACAAGATATTTTTATTATAGTTTGTAAATGTACTTATGTGCAAAATTGAACTGTGCGGAAAAGGGAAAAGCGTAAAATGGGTTCGCCGAAAAAGCGCGAGATCCCTTCAGAAAAATTCGCATCCGGCGGAAGAAACATTCATCAAACAACATCCGAATCCACGAAAGAAGTTGCCTGTTGACAGACGTTGCTGTTCTTCTTAGTCAGCAGCACATAATGCCATTTGCACCATTCCCATTCAGCGCCGTTTCCGCACTGTGAATTTTTCATGAGCCAAATATTACATCAACATGTGTATACTTGTTATATGTTACTGCCATACTGTTGTGTCCAACCACTAAATTATAGATCATTAACAGAATCAATATGCAGAGTAGGAAAATCCCACGGAAGACAGTGACCGTTTGCTTTGCTTCTTCGTATTGTCAACTTGATACCAAGATGCAAATCGACAGATCACACGGAGAACAGTGACCCGAAGCGGAGCGTCTTTTTA
>NW_017097289.1:0-13947 GCF_001412225.1 Nicrophorus vespilloides
ATGAAAGTTGTCTGCTTTAAGTAAAAAAAGGTAATTCCAAAGTAATAAATTTTAACTGAATAAGCAATAAAAGTTGCCTAAATTTCTTGACATTTTATACACGTACGTCAGGAAAGTTGTCTGCAATTTAGAAAACAGCGCCAACCTCGCATCATCAAATATTAACAGATTCCGAACGTCGTATGCACTCCGTTGCAAGAATAATGCATCGAAAATGGAAGTGGGTTAAATGCGAAACGGTTCCATAAATAAAATAAACATGTCAACTCATGTCAAACTGCATTACGTATGGAAAGAAAAGAAACGCGTTGGAAATAAACTTTTGTTGATTGTTGAGTGCAGAATGGTGAAAACTCTTCTATAAATGAATGCAAATTCTGCAACAGCGTTAAATACATTACAAACCCGTCTCTTATTTTACTCTCTCTCTCTCTCTCTCATTCCATTGTATATCTCTATGTGCACTTTGTAACTTCGATCGAGTATTTAAAGCGAAACGAAGAGGAAATTGTGGGCACCACCTCTGCATATCCACCACCACCGACATCAGTCGACGTTCGGGTCATAAATAACGGACGTAATTTTCTACCGCATAAAACATGATTTACGTATCGCACGAAAACCCTCATCCAACGAAAAAAAAAAAACAAAAAAAAAACTCGGAACAAAAGAAGCACGAAAGAAGAAAAAAAATGAAGCAAGCGAAACATGATTTAATCCATCCTCAACGTGAAACGTGCTTCAATCGTTTTTGTTTTGTTTTTGAAATAAATAATTTGTGTTTATGTCAATTTGACATTACGTCAAATTAATCAAATTTATTGAAAAAATGTTTTATATAATTTCTCGATAAGCTCAAAAGGTAGATAAATGATGAAATATGCAAATTATAGATAAAACTGTGATCTTTACAACGAGTCTATTGTTATTTAAAGTTTTCTATTAAGAAAGTGTTAAAATTAATGAAATAATTTTGTAGCTCTAGAAGATAAAAAAAAGGAGGTGTGATGGTAAAGTTTTAGTAATAAACGTTTTTCTCGAGAACCGTCGAAGCGATTTACAAACTTCAATACTTAAATCAAAGCTGCAATAGTTGCGAATGCACGTGAATCAATATTTGTATTCGTTTTTTTTTTTTTGTATTGCAGTTCATAATTCTCGGTTCACCGGTGCCGGTTTTATTTTTGGGGCCGGATTGATCGGGCGCGACGTCTATAAATAACTCGGCGGCCCAAACGAACACCGAAGCGAACAACCCTGATTATTTATTGAGGGTTGGCATTTCGGAGGAGGGTGTAGGGGGTTGGTAGTCGTCGTTTTCCGTCCTCTCACGTCCTCAGCCCAAAAAAAAACCCACCCGTTTACAAAATTCAAACGCGAATCAAGTATTGATGACGACGAAAACCTCTTCCCATTCGACAGACACTCTTCGCTTTTAATGACCCTCGAAAGCGAAACATTATAAAGTCAAGTTCAACTCAGATGTATGAATATTTTTATTATAACCTTTATTTTCTTAGACTTAGACTTAGACTAGAAGTAAATTTACGTAAATCTAAATAAATCCATGTTGTAGCCCGGACAATTCTCTGTAAATAACTTTTTAGATCTTGAAAATCGCTTCGGCGGTTTTCGATAAAAACGATAAAACCTAAAGTGGTCACCGCTGTCTTGACACAACACCTCCTTTTTTTGATAAATTTTTTTTATACAAAATTTCAACGGAAAACAAAATATTACAAGGGATGAAAACCAACAAAAAAAAAAACAAACAATTCTTTTATCTCGTATTGCCGGAATGGGAAGATGATATCGCATCCAGAAAACCCGTTTCGCACGCCGTTTCCGCCTCACGACTTCCCGTTTGAAACAGTTTCCTTTTCGTGTAAACAACAAAAAAAAAATGAATACGAAAACAAGAAATTTTAATGAAATTGATTATTTCGTTGGGTTTTTGTTGTTTGTGTGCGGTTTTATGAAGGGAGAAAAAAAAAAACGAGAAGAGAAACGGTGGCTAAGCGCAAATGAAAAAGGGCATAAAAAAGAGAGAGAGAGGGATAGGGAATTGGAATGGGAGAAAGCGAAACGCATTCGTCCGGTCAATAAAGGGACGATAAAGATGGGGTGGAGGGTTAAAACTGTTTACCGAAGGGATTTTCGCGTCGACCTAATAAGGGTCGTTTTAATATACGACCCAATACCATCACACCTAAGCTATTATGCAACCGTGGTCGCTCCACGTGCGCGCATTGATGCCAATCTACATATTTGTTTTGCAGTTTCAGAAACGGCGATGATTACGTTCATCATTATTATTGTTATTATTATGATGTTTCGCAATTGATGATCTAAAATTAGTTTGGATCTGGCGCATAAATATAATGGACATCCGTCCGTGCTATTTACGCGACGCACACAAATCTGTGTCCGTCTGTATACAAATGCATAGGCAAACATATATGCAGCGAAGTATGTTTGTAAATGGGGTTGTGTATGTTTGGGGTGAGGAGGAAAAGTGGGTTGCTTTTGCTCCAATTACGCTACGTGCACAAGTTAGACCAGTTAGACGAGTCGCGCGTTACATCGACTTTAAATTAAATCCGGCCCCGAGAAATATTTGATGATACCATTAAATATGCCGGCCACCCACTGCACATCCCTGCTCAAACCCTCCGTCGCATTTCTATTAATGATACACGAATCAGTGCGTTCTGACCCTTTCTTTACAGCAACCTTACCATCACACCTCCCAATTTTGACACTTCCCTCTCGTACACAAGTAACCATGGTTATTACATAATTAATATCACTAAAGTATTGCAACCTATTGGAATCAAACTTCTACATTGAAGTAGAATATATTGCCTATATGATATTATGCAACTTTTTTTTTCTCTCTCTCTCTCTCTTAACTGCATCATTCTTTTTATGTATTCATAATTAAAATGGAAATACATTAAGCTCGTGCACTCAACCGGCACACGCATCCCAGAGGGTGTAATTCGTTACGGTTTCCATGGAAACTTTTTAAAAATAGATTAAATTACGCACGGGGTGCACAATATGTTGCATACAATGCTTATTTTTTTTTTATTTACCATACTTGATTTAACGTTATTAATTTTTTTATTAATTGAGTTATGCAATTTGCAAACCGTGTGCGTGTTGCTGGCAGTTTTCAAAGAGCAAAAAAAATATTTATATAGTAATAATAATAATAGAAAAAAAAATGTGTGTTCGACGCAAAATCGCTTTTGCAGGTCTTCGACGAAGTTAAAGCAAAGTTTGTTCTATTCACTTCTAGTTATCCGTGCTTTTTTTGTTTTGTTTTTGTTTTAAAGAGATCGCTTTCCGAGAGTTTTGTCGTTCTGTTATTGGCACCATTGCAGAAGAGAACGACACACGTAGGGGATTTTTTTTTTCTAAGAAATTTTCACCCTTACCATCATTCCCCTATATATATATATCTATGTATCTTTTATCGATAGGCCGAATGTAAAAAATGTCACGTTCGCGATACAACATCTTTCCTCCGCTTTTCAGTGCGCTTTCTAAAGTAAAGTGAACAAGAGAGAAAGAGAGAAGCACAAAAAAAACGAGTAAAGAAAACTTGGGGAGATACACGCTTCTCGACAAGGGGGATGAAATGGAGACATCAATCGTGTGTAGTAGGCACATAAAGGGGACGAAGCACGCGAAAGAAGAAGCAGAAGAAAGAGGAAAGAAAAAAAAACAGTTGCAAAGTGCTCGGGCGAAAGGCGGATACACGAGAGGAGCGAGACGAATTTTCGATTACGATAAGATTGCCGCGCCGTTTATTTTTTTTTAATTGCGCGTTTCTTTTGTTATTTTTTTTTAGTTACTTTGAAAAAAAAAAGTGCTAGGGATTTTATTCAGCAGAAAAAAAAAATCCCTACAATTTGTCACTTTTTTTTTTGTTTTTCACCAACTGTCATGGTAAATTATGTAACCAATACAACTGTATACAACCAGAATTACACATTGATTAATTATTCTTTCAATTGTTCAACAATACTTTAACGTTTAACGTTGGAGGAAAAACAGGCGAAAAACAGGCGAATTTTCGATTACGATAAGATTGCCGCGCCGTATATTTTTTTTAATTGCGCGTTTCTTTTGTTATTTTTTTAGTTACTTAAGAAAAAAAAAAGTGCTAGGGATTTTATTCAACAGAAAAAAAAATCCCTACAATTTGTCACTTTTTGTTTTGTTTTTCACCAACTGTCATGGTAAATTATGTAACCAATACAACCAGAATTACACATTGATTAATTATTCTTTCAATTGTTCAACAATACTTTAACATTAACGTTGGATTTTAAACATGTTTTGTTTTTTTTATGACGCTTCCAGCATTACATTGAGATTTATGTTCATTCGCTTATTTCATTTGTTCTCTTTGTTACCATGCGCGACGCTGAAACAAAACAAAAATACTGAAAATCCTGGTGATAAATGTGTTCCGAAACATACATTTCAATTTATTCACAATTTACCGTCTTAGCTTCAATATTTCATACTAAATTCTCATATTTATTTGTAAAAATATGAAATTCATACAAAGCACCGTTATTTATATAGATTTATGTAATGGTTTTCTTTTATCATAGTGACTTTTTCAACTTAAACGTTGGTAATTTAGAAAAATGTATCTTAGGCAACTCTAATATCACACAACTTGTCATTGACATGTATTACAGAATTTCTCTTTCTATAAGAATTCAGTGAAATTTACTAAATGTTAACTTATTTTAATGTAATTCTTAAAATTTTATTTTCCTAATTCTAGGTTTTTTTTTTAAATTATTACCAACTTAAAATATTCAACTTTTAATCATTCGCTCCAAAAACAAAAACTTTGTTTAAAGTTGCGGATTAATTTTAATTTTAACTCCTTAACAAAAGTATTTTTTCTTTCCGAAACTTTCGTTTCACATTCTTCACACCTCGTTTACTTAATCCGTACACTTTTAGGACTTTCAAAGAGAAAATGCAAATTCTCTTAATCTCTATTAAAAACGGGGAAAAACAATTGAAGTACAATTAGCCTTTCAGTTTTCTTATATAATCTATTTACATTGTAAAAAAAAAGAAGTTGTATGAGTTGCCTATTATCATAAAGATATGACAGTAATTGCAAGTATCATGAGTTGCCTAGAATGATTACTTTAAATAAAAATTAACAAGATTGATAAGTTCTCTAAAAGTAATTATTTTGATTCAATATTAAATGTTCCATTATTTAATGATAGTTTACTGAAATTTAAGTAAATTCTCAAATAATTTAGAATAATAATGTAATTAGAAAAGATTGTAAGTTGGGTTGTCTATTTCACAGAATGCGCGGAGGTGTTGTGTCCAAGTTATTGAAAGTATTTTGAACAGTTTGCCATTGCATATTTTGGAATGCGAAAAGCTTCGATCTGGAGGAGAGCAGTGTACACATTTTGTGAATTATGGGCCGTAAATAATAAGGGTATCCAGTATCAGTGGAGCACACACAACCCACCTACATATTTGTGTGTGTGTATCTAAATCTATCGATGCGGTGTGTGCATTAAAACCCTTCATCCTTGGGGTCGCATAGAAACCCACCGAAGCAGACGTGTGTTCGGAGGAGGAGGTGGAGAGGGTTGGCATCCCTGTGTCCATTGATGCGGAAGAAAACGCCCGCAAACATAGACCACCCACTTCTCCTCTCACACTCTCTCTATCTCTCTCCATCATCAACAATAGCCGCAATTTTATTCCGTTACACGCAATAAAAGCGAGCGAATAAGGAAGGAAAGAAAGAGAGTGACTTTGTATATGATATTCGTTTTAAGATCACGGGGGGCGCTGGATTCTAATGGGTCTTATCTGGGCGGCCGCAATGTCCCAGTGTCCATTCAAGCGAGTAAGAATATAGTGCCAAGGTTCAGTGTTATAGAGAGAGAGAGAGAAGGAGAGTGGAAGGAGGCAAATAGGCCAAAACGTGCGCCCATTTAATCCCTGATTTACTGCACCCAAACAGAAATAAAGAGAGAATCTCAGCAACACAAACACACACAATGGTGAATAGACTTTTGCAAGCGTAACACACACACAAAAATGAGAAGAAAGAGAGAAAAGAGTCGGCATTAAGTGAGGGGGAGAGCGATAAGCTTATGAAATATGGACTGGATCACCGTGCAAATTCCCCCGGATTCAATTTCAATTTTACGCTTCCTCTTCTACAACAGTTCTTTCCATACACCCCCACACACACACATTTCTTTTTTTGCTCAACGAACGAGAAACAATCGTTTCGATAATTCCGAAAGAAAAAATATGAAAATTACAGTTTTTTTCAAAAAAAAAAGGAGGTGTTGTGGTAAGCACTTTTTGTTGTTTCAATATTTGAAATATTGTAAACAAAAGAAGGTGCAATGGTAATTTGATTTATTTCAATCATTTTTTAATGATTAACTAAAACAAAAATATGAATTGATAGATTTTTAATGGTAAACACGTTTATTCTTTGCAAAAACGGAAAACTTTGAAACGAAAACATATTTGATTTAAAACAAAAAAAAAAAGGAGGTGTTGTGGTAAGCACTTTTTCTTGTTTCAATATTTGAAATATTGTAAACAAAAGAAGGTGCAATGGTAATTTGATTTATTTCAATCATTTTTTAATGATTAACTAAAACAAAAATATGAATTGATAGATTTTTAATGGTAAACACGTTTATTCTTTGTAAAAACGGAAAACTTTGGAACGAAAACAAATTTGATTTAAAACAAAAAAAAAGGAGGTGTGATGGTAAGCGAGTTTTCATATACATTCCCATATTCGAATAAATGCAACAAAGATTGTTTTTTTTTGCCCATTTCAAAGCGAAAAACTCCTCTTTGTTCCTTTATTCTTGCATTATCCACCGGAAAAATAAAATTTAAAATTTACTTCCATCCTTTACACAACATATTCAATTTATTTTATCACTTTTTATATAAATTTTGTATGAAATCTAAACGAACAATAAAACGCGAACGTGTTTCAATATTTATAATTTAATTAAATACTCACGTTTTCATTTATCGAAAAAATCTAGTGTGCATTGTTCGAATCGTTGCATATAATTTTCCGTTCGCTTGTTATTTAATTAACGCGCATTTGTTATTCATCGATATTCGAATGACATGATGCAATAGACTACAGGTTTGCTTAAACGCGTATTGTGTTGCATAAAAATAAAGAAACTTAATTGACGTGAGTGACTTTTATACGTATATATTTACATCATAGAAATAATAGAAATCATAGAAATATGACAGTAATCTCAAGTATCATGAGTTGCCTAGAATGATTACTTTAAATAAAAACAACAAGACTGATAAGTTGCCTAAAAGTTATAATTTTGGTTCAATATTGAATCTTTGTTATTTATTCAATGATGTTCCATAATATAGTTATTTAATGATAATGTACTGAAATTTAAGTAAATTCTCATATAATTTAGAATAATTATGTAATTAGAAAAGTTTGTAAGTTGGGTTGTCTATTTCACAAAATGCGTAGAGGTGTTGTGTCCAGCTTATTGAAAGTATGCATTTTGAACAGTTTTCCATTGGATCGATGCATATTGATGTTATTCATCAATATTCGAATGAAATGAAATAAGAACTTACAGCTTTGCTTAAACGCGTATTTTGTTGCATAAAAATAAAGAATCTTAATTGACGTGAGTGACTTTTATACGTATATATTTACATTGTAAAAAAAAGTTGAATGAGTTGCCTATTATCATAGAAATATGACAGTAATCTCAAGTATCATGAGTTGCCTAGAATGATTACTTTAAATAAAAATTAACAAGACTGATAAGTTACCTAAAAGTTATAATTTTGATTCAATATTAAATCTTTGTTATTTATTCAACGATGTTTCATAATATAGTTATTTAATGATAATGTACTGAAATTTAAGTAAATTCTCATATAATTTAGAATAATAATGTAATTAAAAAAGTTTGTAAGTTGGGTTGTATATTTCGCAAAATGCGCTTCAGCTTATTGAAAGTATGCATTTTGAACAGTTTGCCATGCATATTGATGTTATTCATCAATATTCGAATGAAATGAAGTAATAACTTACAGATTTGCTTAAACGCGTATTGTGTTGCATAAAAAATAAAGAAACTTAATTGACGTGAGTGACTTTTATACGTAATTTGGGTTGCTTGCAATTTATACAACGTTCCATTTTTTTTTATATTTCGTAATTGGACTACGTTACAAATTACATTTGGAATTCGAATTCCATTTAAAAACTAAGTTTAATTACGACGAAATTGTTAATCCGAACGGGTTTAAAGGCTTATTTGGCAAAAACATCGATTACACGCGGGAAATTTAAATAAATTTCCATAAACCACTCTTCGTGTATTTTAATTTTTGAACTCGGATTCAATCTAAACCGCAATTAAGAAGAAAAAAATATGTAAGATTGCGAGGTTTCTCGAGCGGGAACAAATTTCGAAAAAAAGAAGAAGAAGAAGTGAAATTCGTATCGAGATAAAAAAAAAAGAAGTGCGGCTCGTTTTAATTAAAAAAATTCTTGCGCGCGTCAAAGCCGACGACGAGTTCGGAATATTTAATTAAAATCTCTCTCTGTCGTAATCATTTTTTTTTCTCTCACACATTTTTCCCTCATCAATTCGTTTGGAAAATGCAGTGAAAAAGAGAAATGTGCGCCTCGAGAATGGGGTTGTTATCAAATAATTTCACCCTTTTTTTTATCTGGTTTTAATTCAATGTCGGAATTTTTAGTATTTTAGTTATTCTGTAATGATAGGTAACCAGTTTTGCATGTTTCAATCAATTAGTCAAATATGTAACCGAACATACATGTCTCACGTCAAATCTTGATGGATTTTATTAAAAAAAAACGGTAGATGTCGCAAACGTATTTTAAAAAATTTGGAGGATTCTAAAGGAAGTGACACAAAAAAAAAGTTGAAGAAATTGGATCGAAGTTAGGGTTAATCATTCTGACGTAACTGAGAGCGCGCGGAGGATTCAATTAGTAAAATCGCGACGCAATAAGCGCGAAATAGGGGTTGAAAAACCTCACCCTCTAATGGTATTTCTAGAGGGGACGAGCAATATAATCCAATTGTCCCGAATTCCGATGAGAGACGCGGAAGAATCCTGCGGCATAATCGACATTCCTTATTATTTATTTTTCTCTCTCTTTCTCAGATGCTTCCCATCGAGCATCTATGAACTACGTGGGGTTGCATACGTGCTCCATAATAGGAGATAGAGAGAGAGAGAGGAATGTTTTTAATGATTTCCTCCCTAATGGAATCTCTCTACATTTCTCACCGACACTCATTTTTTTTCTGTGAATCCATCTTTCTTGTTCACATCAACTTAAGAATCTACCCTCTCTGTTCCTCAAGAAATTCAGGACATTCGGAAAATCGTCCCTCCGGGAATTTCCATTTGTCCGCCCATTGCCTCCCCCATCTCCGTCCATCCAGCACCATATTCGAAGTCGTAAATATTTTTAATGCGCTATCAGGGAATGCTTTTACTGATAATTCGCACCAGCAAAGAGGAGAGTGAAATGGAATAAGTGGAAGAATGAGAGAAGATAATGGAAGAAGAAGAAAATTCGACCAGAAAGTGCCAGAAACGCAACGGCGAAGAGAATTATCGCTTCACTTAGATATATAAAGTGTTTTTGGTGGAAAGTGCGCGAATAAGGAAAATGCATTTACCTTTAACGGCGTTCAGCTTATTCCCGACCATTTGTTTCGCCACGAACGCAGCCATCTCGACGCCTCCTCTTTATCTGCAACAAAAAAAAAACAAAACAAAAAACATTAATATCAGCCATGATTCACCATGGAAACAGACGCAAATACAAACAAAAGAGATTTTGAGTTTAGAGTGTGCAAAGTGCATAGCATTAATTTAATGGAAAAATCATATATTTAAAAATTTTCTTCAGTGTTTTCTTTCATTTCATTTCTAATAATAAAGAAAAAAACAATAAATCAATCTGGATTTAAATATTGGCGCCGGTAACCTAAGAAACAATATCAAAGTTTGTTATATTTAATAGTTTCCTAGGCAACTGTCATTCACTACTGTCAATTTGCGCGAATGTGTCAATGTTTAACGTTCGAATCCGTTCCTTATTGACGTATGGCCGGAAGCGGACGCACGTTTCGGACCGGAAATGCAAATTCGTTTGCTTGCTTAAGCGTTTTGGGTGAGAGGTGGAGAACGGGAAGGGTAGGGAAGGGAAAAAGAGTGGCCGTGGGGTTTATTTGCGAAACTCCTCGAGCCCATTTGGAAAATACAACAGAGGGTTGAGAAAATTTCCCACACACAAAATAAACAAATAAACAAACGAAGAAAAAAAAAACAAAGCAAACTTTATAACAATAAAAGAACAACAGCTGGAAAAATCGCTCGACCATTTATATAATTTCGTTTCTTTTTCACTGCGGTCTCGATTTTTTTTGTTTATTTTTTTTGTTGTTGGTTGCTTGTCCATTTCAATTTCGCTTTATTTCCGACCTTCTTGCTTGCTGCGGACGCCACACGTCCACATATACACATACATTTTCCATCTCTCGGTTTAAATGGGAACGTCTCCTCGGATGATATGTGTGTGTAAATCCGGTTGACACGTATTAAAACCGACTCCGTCGTACGCAGAAATTGTTTTTCAGATGTTTTCGTTCGTTTGTTATCCTTCTTCAGCAATGCCAACCGCAGTCAGTTGAATTCATTTTTTTTGCTGCAACTTCATGCACACGTATATTTACTATTGGGTATAATAAACACGCCATCTACTTTCCTATTTGTATAATACTTTATTGTGAACGAATTATATAAAGCGTTGTTGGAAATGGAAATTTGCCTAAGGGAAACCTCATATTTCCGCATTAAATGTTACACCTGAAGTTTGGTACAGGTGTGTCTGTGTGTATTTCGGGTTGAGTGTTATTGGGAGCGCAGCTGTTTCCTCCGATTTTAATTAAGGAGGGTGGAGACCTCTACATTTTCAGTGAATTAATAGAAAACTTAGTTTTCCCTATTAGCAAAGTCATCGACCATTTACTTATTGTTATTATTATCATCATCGTTATTATCAAGAGTGCGCGTAATAGGATTACGAATCTGCAACAGCGTCGCTACTGCTGCTGCTACGATCTTAATCCAATTTGATGCTAGAAACGCCGACGAAAAATCGTATAACCCGAACGAAAACGACTATTAATTTTCGCGATTTTATGTCTACTTAGTTAGTTGTGTACGCACACAGATTGCAGCGACATGTGTAAAAACTTACTGCAATATTATTTGATAAGTAGATAACCGCTCATGCAAATTACATCATACAGCATTCAAATTAAAGACGAAACCATAACCTTTCGAATGAGCCTACGCATAGAGTTGTAGTATTAAGCGTTATTTAATTATAAGCCATCAAAGTTTAGATTTGACGTTTGACAGGTATCACTGATTTTCTTTTTGTCATCAAAGTTGAATATGAATATCTTCCAATAGATGTCAGTGAAAAAGAAGTAAATGCAAATATATTGAAATAACTTTTCACGATTTTATATCTACTTAGTTAATTGTGTACGCACACAGATTGCAGCGACATCTGTAAAAACTTACTACAATATTTTTCACATTTTATTTGATAATTAGATAACCAATCATACAAATTACATCATACAACATGCAAATTAAAGACGAAACTATAACCTTTCTAATGAGACTACTTATAGGATTGTAGTATTAAGCGTTATTTAGTTATAAGCTATCAAAGTTTAGATTTGACGTTTGACAGTTATCACTGATTTTCTTTTTGTCATCAGCTGTCAAAGTTGAATATGAATATCTTCCAATAGATGTCAGTGAAAAAGAAGTAAATGCAAATATATTTAAATAACTTTTTGATATTGTAATGTAACTTTGATAATATTTTATCAAAAAAAAAAAAACAGAAACGTAAATTGTGGATGTCGAGATGAGCGCGTGACGAAACGCCGATTTCGGTGTTGCGGGGGAAATTGATCGAACTTTTCCCATTCGGCTCGTTAAACACTTTTGCCAACCCCACCTTCAAACGATGTGATATATATATATATTTTTTTCCGAAACTCTCGTAAATCCCCCACTCGTATACGTGCGCGTTCCATCATGTTCCCAATTTAAAAAACTGAGCCACTTCAAAAACTCCCCAATACATCCCTTCAAATCGAAACAAAAATATGCAATATACGCATAAAAAAAAGTACTAAAATGCACGTTTGGTTGATGACATTTTATAAATAGTGCCAATACAAAGTCATACAAGAAAAAAATACTTTCTTATTGCATATAAGAAAATTTCCATTATAGTTGATTAAAACAATTGTTACAAATTAAGAGAATTGAATAATATTTTAGTTACCTGCTAGAATCAACATGTAATCAAGTATTTTGAGACTAACAATGTAATTAATATAATATTCGTGTTAATGACAGATGGTGGTACTGGTATAATTAGTTGCATACATCACATATACACACGTTGCATCAAAACAATTACGCTTCAGTCGGAAACAATTGTTAATTTTGAGTGAAATTAGATCCGAACGTAATTTAACTGAAGTATATTTTTTTCCTATCTGCAACTCTCCTTCTCTCTATGTATATATATTTGGGAAGTTGTGTGTAAAGGGGGAAGTTTCCGTAAATACAGTGTAACCGGAAAGTTTCGTCTCATGCTGGGAGACACATAGTTTGCAGTTTGATTTGAACCGCACGACTTGAGGTTGAACGAAACTCGCGGAATGCGCGCTAATTAAACCTGTCAACCTCCGCAACCCAGATGATTATGTGTGTACGAAGGGTGGAGTGTAATACGCGAAAGAAGTTATGGTGGTTGCGTTATTGGAATAGTTCTAGGACTCCTCCTACAAATTCCTGAATATGACATTCTCAACCCGGGGGCGTAAGAGGGGTTGTCTGTCGTCTTTAGTAAAAGGTCGAAGTTGAATGAAGAAGAAGAAGAAAGAAGAAGAAAAGTATAGATAAAGATGAGAGAATGAAAAAGGTGGAACTAATAATTAAGAGGCTCGAAAACGGGAGCGGAAACTTTTCTCTTTTGTTTATGGATGGTGGGAGTTTTTTTCTTCTTCCACGGGTTCCCTTGATTGAGTATTTAAAGGATTATTAATGCGAGCTGCGTGGGTGGAGGTGAAAGAGGAGAGGGTTAACAAAAAAGAAAACTCTTTTTTTCCTGTAAACTTTTCGGGCTTTAATCAGTCTGGAAAAGGGATTTAAGTTATAACGATGGTAAAAAAATTGTCTGTTCCGAATTTATAGCTTCGGCAAAAAGATAAACGAATGTTGGGGGGTGGGGGATGTTAGACGTTTCACCTGATGCCGGGATTAGTCTGGATAGTTTCCAAGGCGACTTGTTAGTTTATCGAAGTATTGGCAACTGCTGCGACATGCTAAAATCGTGATAGAGAAGTTGCGTAACTCTCTACAACAGCGTTTTCCAAACAGTGAGGCGTGAACTAGTCTAAGGGGAGGCGCGAATATTACAAGCAGTGAGCAATTTTCCTAATATCTGCTAATGTTTAAAAAATGCTCGAAAAAGCAGTGTTTTTACATTTCTTTGATTTTCTCGTAAACTATAATACGATACTTGCTAGATTCCCCAAACATTCAGCTTTCATATGCATCCTTTTAAGTCTCATTGTACGTATTATAGTTTCACGAGTAAAATCAAAGAAATGTAAAAACACTGCTTTTTCGAGCATTTTTTAAACTTGAGCACGAATTACAGAAACGGCTAAAATCCACGCTTAATATATCGATACTTTCTAGATTCCCCAAACATTCAGCTTTCATATGCATCTTTTGGCTTTTTGTTCATTGTAC
>NW_017097290.1:0-290 GCF_001412225.1 Nicrophorus vespilloides
TAATGCAGTTATATAACAAGGAAGAAGTGTAGATTAATACAAGGAAAAGAAAATTATTCTACAATTTTGATATATTTTCTGATTATTTTTCAAGTTTTCACTGGTGTATGTGAAAACTAGAATTTCGATGTAGTAAACTCTACGATTTTCATAGAATTTCTTTTGGTAAGCAATCCGCTTCAATAACAATTAAATTGAGTGATTTTTCTAAATGAAGAACAATATTTTCATAAATTAGAAATGACAATGTTAACGAAAAAATTGCACGAAATTCTATTTTTTTTTTTTTT
>NW_017097290.1:315-786 GCF_001412225.1 Nicrophorus vespilloides
CATAAATAAATAAAACTTTTCCTCTGAATAGTTTCGAAAAGAGAGTCGAACAGAAATTAACTGTATTTCGTTTTACGGTTTTTTTTAAAAAAAAAAAAATAAACGAATTTTTGCAAAGTTCGGAAACTGGTAATAAAAGTTTGTTTGGCTCTGAGAGTTGCGCATTTTTCTGAGCACAATAAAGTAAATTTCAGTAGCTTTTACAATTGTGAAGCCAAAAATTTATTGCAAAAATTTATTCCAGTAAAAGCAAGGTTTCTATGCCTTCAATAAAATCGGTTTGCGACGTACTTTTCCAAAACATTCTTCAGACATGCTTTTACTTCTTTCTCAAAAGGGATAATCTTGCATTATCATCAATAAAACTTCTTTAGAGTATTTACATTATTTCCTTTTTTTGCATTCAAATTTGTTAATACGATTTGTTTTGACGATATAACAAAGTTAAAAATGTAAGAGAAGAAGCACTTG
>NW_017097290.1:798-969 GCF_001412225.1 Nicrophorus vespilloides
AAATAAACATTGAGATTCAAAGTTTGTTTAAAGTAAAGTCACAATAATTGTAATGATGTATCAGGTAGAGAGTCAAGTGGAAAGGCATAGCAACAACCATTGAAAATAGTCAAGTGCTTCTTCTCTTCATTATAACTCGTTTAGTGATTTGCAAAAGATGTATAAACAAAT
>NW_017097290.1:1081-1523 GCF_001412225.1 Nicrophorus vespilloides
CTCAAGATGTTTTAATCTTTTGCAGATTTAAATCCCTGTTGAAAAAGTAGTAAAAGCATTTAGGGTTTGTAAAATGTTTAGGAAAAATACTTTTGAAAATGGTTTTATTGCAAGCATTCAACGTTTCCATTTGACTCCAAACGTCTGGCAGCTACTGAAATTGACTATATTTTACTCAGAAAGGTGCCGAGTGGCAGGAGTCAAACCAACTTTTGTTATCGGTTTTCTCACCAGCAAAAATAACATTATTTTTTTCTAGGAAACACAAATTTTGAAAGACTAAAATTTAAAGGCCAAAAATGGATGAAACCACAGTAATGTAAATACTTGTTATATTCCCCAAATATTCAGCGTTTTTGAGCGTCTTTTGGATGAAATCTGATTTTTGGAGAAAATCACAAAAATGTGAAAAAAACTACAACTTTTTGAGCGTCAATTTTTT
>NW_017097291.1:0-13429 GCF_001412225.1 Nicrophorus vespilloides
TCTTCACAGTTTTTACAAATATGCTCATTATTAACTAAAATTCTTACTATTAACTAAAATATTCAATTATTTAAAGATTATTAAAATTTACTACCAAATTTTGAAATAAACAAAAATTTCCAAAAATGAACTAAAAATTAAAGAATTGTTATAGTTTATCAGTTATGAAAAACGCTTTTTCTTCACAGCCTTTACAAATATGCTCATTATTAACTAAAATTCTTACTATTAACTAAAATATTCAATTATTTAAAGATTCATAGTATAAATGATTAAAATTTACTACTAAATTTTGAAATAAAAGATAATTTCCAAACATGAAATAGAAATGAAAGAATTTCGTCACAGATTTTATAAAATTCACATTATTAATTAAAATATATATTAATTTATAAATTCATAGTATAAATTATTAAAATTCTCTACTAAATTTTGAAAAAAAAAACGATAATTTCCAAACATGAACTAAAAATTAAAGAATTTTTATAGTTTATCAGTTATGAAAAGCGCTTTTTCTTCACAGCTTTTACAAATATGCTCATTATTAACTAAAATATTCAATTATTTAAAGATTCATAGTATAAATTATTAAAATTTACTACCAAATTTTGAAATAAACGATAATTTCTAAACATGAAATAAATATGTAAGAATTTTTATAGTTTATCAGTTAGAAAATGTACGTTTTCTTCAAAGTTCATTTCAAGACTTTCAATTGATTTCTTTAAAATCAAATGCATTTTCATCAAAAACATTTTCTTTCTCTAATTAATAACAATAAATTGAAATTGCCATAAATTTCATATAAAAAAAACACAATTTTTCAGTTTTTGTCACAGATTTTTACAAAAACAAAATCTTTTATCAAGTTTTGAAATTAATATCCAAGAATTTCAATTGGTTTCCACCCCAGTGAAGAAAAATACTATATTTTCACTTTCAACTTAGTCCATTTAGAAATGAAAAGTTTCCTGAAAAGTTCCTTTCAGAGTTAAAGTCTCAATAAATTTGTTAGTTTTGAATACATTGTAGTATGGAATGTTATTCAAGTATATATTTTTTTCTATTAAAATCAAATTAATATTGATTTCAATTAAAATCAAATTGAAATTGAAAACGATTTCAAATTATTATTTCTTGAACAAAAGTTGCAAATTTCTGAGAAGTAATCTCTATAAATAATGGATTTGAAAGTAATTTGATTATTGTTATTTTATGTTACTTAATTTATGAATCTTTAATCTTTGAATTCAATTCGATTAATATAAAAGAAATCATTAATTTTGTTATATCTACTAAAAAATATGTATAATTTTAATACTTTTTTTATTAAATTATTGATTATGAATGCAAATCCGAGCAAGTTAATGTAAACGTAACAGCGTAGATTTAAAGTGTTCGTGGCAGTGTATATGTTTGTGTGTGTATACTAGGGGGAGATGCAGTGAATACTTGATGTCTTTGTTAATTAATGATACCGGCATGAGGCGAATTTATTGGCTCCGCTCGTCGCTCGTTTAACTTCATAATCCATACATTATACACTGATCTCTCGACGTTCTATATAAACTCAATGGACGAGCACGATTTTACATCCGAAACTTAAACCACGAACATTTCCATACAAATCGATATATTGGAAATAATTAACAACGTAATATTTTGAGATATTTACAGAAAAACCTCGCATAGTGCGGTTTTCATCAATGCGAATTCACTGTAGTATGGTTTGAAAAATTCAAAATGAACTAAATTTAATTTGAGCAAAATATAAATAAAATCTTAAAAAAAATAGTACATAATGATATTTGCTGTTTTATTAATGTCAGGACTTGACTGTGTTTTTTTTTGTGCGGTTTGTATGTAGTTTTAAAGTTCCTGATTAATACGGTTTCAATATAAATCTAATATTGAAAATCTAGTAGCCTTTTATAACAGTTTATTATCTATTGTTTTATTGTGTATTCATTCATTTTTATTTATATAGGCAACTCAAATTGCTTTGATACATCATAAAATCTACAGAGATTAAGTTACGTAATGGTAAAGTAAATATTATTTCTATATATGTAAACACACGAGAATTATGTAATTAATATTTCCTAAATGTTTTAATTTCAATAAATAGATAATATTTACGTGAATAAAACATGTTTATGTAATTTTTTTAAAAAGTCATGCATAAACGTCATAAATAAGAGGTTATGTGTGTGTGTGTGTAATATACCTGGCGCATCCGCCGAATATATATATTGTATGTTTTAAACCGTAATAAATCAAGGAGGCTTGCGCCCTCCAAAACGGATTTGCAAACAAAAAACAAAATAAAATTTGTATGAAACTATAAATGGTAATAATTTGCAACGGACATGCAACATTTTTTTTTGTTGTTGTTTGTTTTGTTTCAATAAGGGCGCCGCTCTCTGCATCCGAGACTTACGGCCGGAAAGCATGCAATTAAAAAGCCTCCTCCGCTGTTTGTACTTGGTTTCGTGTATTTAATTTCGCTGGCAGTCGACGCTGGTCTGCATATAAATTTGCAGGAGAAGGCAGTTACCGAAATATAAAGGCAGTTAATAAAACATCAAACGGAACGGACGCCCTTTCGTGACCGCAGCCGGGACACACGGCGAACACAACGTAAATATAATAATTATGCAACAACACTCACCAAGAGAATACCGGAGGAGATTTTCTTTTTTTTTTTGGTTCGATGAAAATATCAACACTTGACATTTAAATAACTGAAACAAAGCTTTATTATAAAAGTCTACCAACTTAATAAAATTTAATTAATTTAAGTTGTTACACGTGGCAATTTACAACAATTACAGCTGTAATTATCTGTTAATTATTAGTAACATTATTATATAAATTCAATTAATTATATTATTTTTTTTACAAATGAATTTTAATTAGATAAACATATATATTTCTTTTATATGGTTTAATTTGGTTTTGAAAACATAGATGTCATTGATGTGTTTTAATTACATATATTTTGTAATTTATTCTATTACTGTAATTCTAATTAACAAATAATTGTGTGTGTTTTGTTTATTGAGAAAAAAATTGTAATGAATATTTGATAAATTAATTAATTTGTATGTGAAAACACATACACGTCAATTTTTTATTTATTTCTCAGATATTTATTGATTACCAACTGAAAACTATAGCACTAAATTATGTAATTAAAGTTGGTACTTTTAACAGTTTTGTTTTGTTTTTAATGTTATAAAGTGAATTTAGAGCTAAGAATTAAAAGTGTATAAAACTAAAAAAAAACGTAAGTTATTAATTAATTTTTACAAGTAAAGTGAAATTTATAGTCTACATTATAAACATACATATACAAAGGACTATTGACAACAGTATTTGCATTAGATTTTAATATTAACCTAATATTAACAATTTTGACAGAAGTGCTTGGTAAAAAAAAACAAAAAAGCACTCTTTGATGTTTTCATAAATAAAAATAAATTATATAATAACTTGCAAATTACTGAATTCATTGTTAATTTGATACCCAAAAAGGGATTAACACTGATATTTCTTTTTACCTCTCTACCTTTTCGCTTTAATGATAAATTTCCACGAAAATTTTAGACCTTTACTTCTATTTTATTGCCAATTCAATAAACCGCGCATATTTTGAAATTCTGCTGAACATTTTTAAGAAAACAGTAATATTTTTGCCTAGTAACAATTAGTATTTTTTTTTTAATCAATATTTTTACATTACTGTAATTATAATTAACAAATTAGCAAATAATTGTATTGCAAATAACTGAATTCATTGTTAATTAAAGTCAAAACCTCTGTACCTTTTCGCTTTAATGAATAATTTCCACAAAAATTTTACTTCTATTTTATTGCCAATTCAATAAACCGCGCAAATTTTGAAATTCTGTTGAACATTTTTAAGAAAACAGTAATATCTTTCCTAGTAACAATTAGTATATTATTTTTAATCAATATTTTTAAAAAGTTCTCAAATATTAATATAAAAGTTAATTTGATACTTCTTGCTTTCCAATTGTAATAAGTTGTCTTAATCTGACAATGATTAGTATAATTATTATATAAATTCAATAAATTAAATTATTTTTTTTTACAAATGAATTTTAATTAGATAAACATATATATTTTTTTATATGGTTTATTGAAAAAAACAATACGTAATATAAATTAATTAATTTGGTTTTGAAAACACAGATGTCATTGATGTGTTTCAATTATATATATTACTGAATTCATTGTTAATTTGATACTCAAAAAGGGCTTTTCGTTAAGTGAAAGCGAGATAGGTAAAAATCTCTGTACCTTTTCGTTTTAATGATAAATTTCCACAAAAATTTGAGACCTTTACTTCTATTTTATTGCCAATGCAATAAACCGCGCAAATTTTGAAAATCTGATGAACATTTTTAAGAAAACAGTAATATTTTTCCTAGTAACAATTAGTATATTATTTTTAATCAATATTTTGAAAAAGTTCCCAAATATCAATATAAAAGTTAATTTGATACTTCTTGCTTTCCAACTATATAAGTTTTATTAATCTGTCAATTATTAGTATTAATATTATATAAATTCAATGAATTAAATTATTTTTTTTACAAATGAATTTTAATTAGATAAACATATATATTTTTTTGATATGTTTTATTGAAAAACAATACGTAATATAAATTAATAATTTGTTTTTGAAAACACGGATGTCACTGATGTGTTTCAATTATATATATTACTGAATTTATTGTTAATTTGATACTCAAAAAGGGATTTTCGTTAAGTGAAAGCGAGATAGGTAAAAACCACTGTACCTTTTCGCTTTAATGATACATTTCCACAAAAATTTGAGACCTTTACTTATATTTTATTGCCAATGCAATAAAACGCGCAAATTTTGAAAATCTGATGAACAGTTTTAAGAAAACAGTAATATTTTTCCTAGTAATAATTAGTATATTATTTTTAATCAATATTTTGAAAAAGTTCTCAAATATTAATATAAAAGTTAATTTGATACTTCTTGCTTTCCAATTGTAATAAGTTGTCTTAATCTGACAATGATTAGTATAATTATTATATAAATTCAATGAATTAAATTATTTTTTTTTACAAATGAATTTTAATTAGAAAACATATATATTTTTTTGATATGTTTTATTGAAAAATAATACGTAATATAAATTAATTAATTTGCTTTTAATCAATATTTTGAAAAAGTTCCCAAATATTAATATAAAAGTTAATTTGATACTTCTTGCTTTCCAACTATACAAGTTTTATTATAATAATAAGTTGTCTTAATTGATGAGTGTAAATTGGTTTTAAAGTTACGTAATTCATTCCTGAAAAAAAGTTCTGGAATAGACTGGATGATTGACGTGTTCCTCTTCGGTCTGTCATCGGCACGATTCGCATGCGAAACAGATTTAATTTCCAATCAGGATTCATTCATTTTTATTTATTTTTTTTGATTATTATTTAAATTTCGAGTTATTCGCGTATCGCGAGGGCTCCGAGTTATTAGCGATCGGTGGCATTTAATTGAATCGGTTTAATTAATGGTCCGGTCATGTTGTCCAGTGGTCTCGATGTCCTCTACATGTCCATCATCCTCCCGAGGGGACACACGCGTCCACTAAATCATCGTAGGCGCGCGGACACGTGTCGCGCGTATTTCATTTCCGGCCTACTATAATAATAATCATCATCATCGTCACAAGCATAATCATCTTCATCGTGTAACCATGGTGATGATTCAATTAAAAAAAAATATATGATAATACCAATTAATAATTTCCGACGTTGATGAATCGTCGATATTTGCTTTACGTATTTGACATTTCATCTGTTTTTTTTTCTTTGTTAAAGAATGTGTTATACTCTGGCGAGGATGTGACGATTAAACTGTAGCGATTCCAATTAAACAGCGATAATATCAATAACGCACACTCCGTGCGATATTCAATTAAATTTGCGCCCTATTTGCGTTGCGTTGCGCCTCGATGCGAAAACGTCCATTTCGCGGCGTTTCATTCCGGTCCATTTAATTTCGCAACAAAATATCGTCCGAATTTCGTTTCGCAATTCTAAATACAAAATAAATGAACATTTAAATTTCGCTTTGATTCGCACACACAAAAAACATCAATCATATTTGTTTATTTTTTTATTGTTGGAATAACTTCAATCAATATTTATTCTTCAAAGATCAATTTTGAAAATGATTAAAGAATAGTTTTGTTTTGTCCATTTTGTATGAATATTAAGTAGTGCAGAAATTTCTGCTAAAAAAAAAGTATAGATTCGTTGAGAATATTGCATATTTCACCTTTAAATAAGAAAATAAAATCATGTATTAAATATTGAAGTGATACTTTTAATATTGAATTTTCAATTGATGCTTTTAAACAAATTGTATGTATCAAAAATTTGTTGTAAATTTCTATTATTGATATACTTACCATTGTTGTGCTTCGGCTTTTAAACATTTGTTAGAAATAATAAAATTTGAATTTTTGTTAAAACTAAGATATTTATTCTAAAAACAATGATATATAATTTATATGAATATGGCAAGTTAGACAATCAATTACAAAACAAAACTAAACCTAAAATATTTCATTACGAACCTAAAAGTGTATTTAATTAATCGAGCAAAGTAGTGAACGCAAAAACGAGGAGGGTTAAGGGGTTAAAAGTGAAGGAATTTCCGTGGCTATTTGTAACGGTGTCAGGCGACGCAAAATCATTTATCCCATCTAATTAATTGCAGGAGTTCAAGAGTTAAACACAACGAATAATGCTGCCACCTCTACTATATACACCGAAGATTCAATTACTTGAAATGCAAACGAGACGCGATGTTTCATTCCGCTTTTAATTGAAAAACTGAACCCCCACCCCCTCATTTCACGAGTGAATAGTTTTTTTTTTGTTGTTTACTTCGATTCATCTCTCTTCTTGTTGTACTCATCCAATTCAGCGTCCAATTCTTCAGCGGTTTTTGTGGATTGTTTCTCGTGTTTATTGTTTCTGGGTTTCCTGTTGTACGAAGCGTGTTGATGTTGAGGTCTTGGTGCTCTTCTGGTCATGTCCTTCGGGGATCTGCTGTTCATCAGCTTAATTTTCATCGGATGCTCACCTAACTTGTACCCGTCGAACTCTTTCGAGGCTTGGACAGCTGCGGATCTACTTTCGAAGACAACGACGGCCGTTCCGACCATCCTTTTACTTTCATCTGTATGCACGTCCGCGTGGACGATGTGACCCACGTTGTAGAAGAGATCCTGGAAATCGGACTTGCTGACGTTCCTCATCAGATTGCTGATCAGGATAGCGCAGTCCATTTCGTTGCTACCGCGGAATCTGCCAGAGTCTTGTTGCTGCTGTTCTTGTTGATGATAATCTTGACTGTGGTAAGGATGATGGACAGGCCTCTTCCTGTATCTATTGCCATTCCTCGATTGATATTTGGAATTCATTTTTAGTTTTCTTAATCTGGTCTTCTGCACGGTTTGAAAAAACTTGGAGTTGCTTCAGGCTAGTCTTCTGCTCTGGTCTGAATAAACTTGGAGTAGCTTCAGTATAGTCGTCTGTTCAGTTTGAAGGAACTTGGAGAACTGTGACAAATTCAGAAACGACCTCTGATTTTATAGTCAAAAAATTGGCAATACTTTTTAGGGATTGGTAACACTGATATTTGTACCTGTGTACCTTTTTCGCTTTAATCACAAATTTCCACGAAAATCCGAGACCCTTAATTTCATTTTATTGCCCCTTCAATAAACCCCACATATTTTGAAATTCTGCTGAACATTTTTTTCCAAAAAACAACAATACTTGTTATTTTTAATTAATATAAAAGTAATCAAAAATGAATTACAGCTTGATATTAGCGGTTTCGTATGCATTTTTTTCATGATAATGCATGTATGCTTCATTACACACGCTAAGTGTGGACAGTAAACTTTTATTTCCCCGTCTGCTTCAGCTCAAATTGTTCATTGCATAGCTTCCAGTTTATTATACTTTGTGAGTACAGCAGACTTGGTCGCTTGAAAAATTATTATTACTTCAGTTACTACATTTTAATTACGAAAATTTAATTGTTCTAACATTAAGTTTCGTTCTTGTAGAATATAATAATAGGTGAAGATCTTCTGAATCAATTAGAACAAATTATTATATTGATGCTGCAAGTAATTTAAACTTTTATACCTTTTATAGTTCATTTCATATAATTCATGTTTTTCTTGAGACAATTCGAAACAATGAAAATGAGTTTTGGATAAAGAAAAAGTGTATTTTTCTGTAACAATTTTGTAAATTTAGTTAAATTTAGACATCTTGAGTTTGTTTATGAATTATTTCACTCAGAAATAAAGATAAAGAAAAAGTGTATTTTTCTGTAACAATTTTGTAAATTTAGTTAAATTTAGACATCTTGAGTTTGTTTATGAATTATTTCACTCAGAAATAAAGATAAAGAAAAAGTGTATTTTTCTGTAACAATTTTGTAAATTTAGTTAAATTTAGACATCTTGAGTTTGTTTATGAATTATTTCACTCCAAAAGTTTAGTAATTTATGTATTTTGTCATAAATTACAAAACTATTCTATTTTCTCCTCACTGCTTAAAATTGTTTGTAATTAATTTCGCTGCGAATTGTTTCGTTCTATTTTCTCAAAAAAACTTCATTCATTATAATTTAAGCATTAAATTTGTTTGCACATTATTTTATTCAAATAAAAAGAATACTCACTTCATTCACTAAAATTTAAACACATTAACGTTTCATAAGTGAAAGTGCAGATTTTAATGCTAAAACTTTGTCTGCATATTTTTTTTTTGTCTTAATTCAAATCAATGAAAATTAAGTTTTTGAAAAAGAAAATTTCAATTTAAACATTGTTTGTAAAAGAAGAAAAAAAATGAGAAAGAAAAAGACACAAATTATTTAAACAATTTAATTTTGGGTCAATTTAGAGAAAAATGTTTCAAGTTTCATTAATATTTTAATGTTTTCATTTTATGAAACTCATTAAGTTATATTTTAAAGGACTCAATATTTGTATTTTTACGTGCACAAAATTGTTTTTTTTTTGGTCTCTGATTTCAATTAGGACGACAAAACAGCAATTTGCCTTGTGCAAAGAGGAAAAATTTCCTCAATTACCAGCGGTGACGTAAAAATAACGCGCGGAAAATGTTTTCCTCTTTATTTTCTCATTCTCATTGTGTGTTTTTTGTTTGTTTGCATAATGCGTGTGCTAAACGTAATCGTGTGCCCTTCGGCGATCAAAAACCGCCTGCCGATCTCTCTGCGTTATTACCTAAACAGCAAGTTAATTAAGCCGTGCCACGTGTACAGTGTGTTGGAGAGAGATGAACGAGGATTGAGTACGTGTGTTCGCATGGGAGAGAGACAAGGATGGATGCGTCTGCGGCGTCACGGCGGGCGTTCGTGGAATGTGCATGACCGACGCGCTTTAACGGCAATCGCAATTTTCATCCAGTTTAATAATCTAATCTGCATTATTTAATCTAATCCCGCTCGTCGCAAATAGAGAGAGAGAGTAATAGTGTGTGCATGAGAGAGATAAAGATAGATTAATTGAAGGTGTGTGTGTGTAGGAGAGAGAAGGAGATTCATTATTGGTGAATGTTGTTGAATGAGAGAGAGAGATGCTTAGATCCCCAAAAACTAATCCACTTCGTCTTGGGAGGCTTTAATTAAAATTCCTCGCCGAAGAAACGCGCGCGTTCATTCACACCGCAAGGAAACCGCGTGCCGGGGGAAATTACGTAATTTTAGCGAACACCAATCAATGGAATTTTAGCTCACGAGGAATTTTTAATTTTCTCATATTATTTTTTTTTTCATTCTATTATATACTTTTTTTTTAGAATTCCTTTTTCATGTTTACCCAAACTTTTGGTGCATATTCAATCATCTACTTTTTGTTTTCTGTAAATTAGGTTAGAACAGGTCAGGTTACGTCAGATTAATTCATTTGTTTTATTTAACTTCATATTTACGATGAACTTTTAAGGTTAGGTTAATTAGGTTAAAATTAGGTTCATTAACTTTTTATGGACAACTTTTTTCAACAAGATACACGATCTCTTTAAAATAGGTCAGATTATGTCAGTTTATATTAAGTTAGGTTATGTTTATATTCTTTAATGTATTTGTTTTTTATTTCAAACCTTTTGTTTTTATTATTATTATTACATATGATTTTGAGAAGTTGAATTTAGTTTGATTTGATTAAACTATTAAATGAATTATTGAGAATGAAATGAAATGAAAATGAAATGAAAAGAGACAAAAAAAAATTGGTTCATAAAAACAAAAAGTTTTGTAATTTATGTAATTTTTTTGTTTGTTTGAAATAATTTACAGACAAATTAATAATTTAATTAAAAAAAATAATCAATTTTAAGTTGTGAAAATAAAGTTTCAATTTTAAATTTTATTAGAATGTAATAATTTATAAACAAAATCATGCTGAAATTAGAGAAAACGAAATCAGTTTTGTAATTTACGTAATTTTTAAGAAAATAGAATGTAATAATTCTAAGACAAATTGATACTGAAATTATTTGAAACAATGAAAAATAAAATTTGAAGACTATTTTTTGGAAATCTTAAGAAAAAAACTGTCTACAAATTTTATTAGAAATAAATCATTTTATAAATTACAGTAAATAAAATCATAAAGAAAATAAAGTTTTAAAATTTTTGTTTTGTTTACAAATAAAAATGAGTGAAAATTACATAGATATTTGTATGTGCATATTAATACTAAAAATAATATACAAATTATTATTTTGCACGCAGAACACGTAATAATTTATGTTTTTCGCACCAACATTTATTGCTTTTTATTATTGGGATGCAATTTGCAAAAAAAATAAAAATTAATAATAATAGTGAATTATTTTCAAGCGAAATGGAGCACGAAATAGTGATAAATTATCGGTGCGGTTGTATAAACACAATTTGTTTTATTTTCGCTTTTGTTTTTTTTGTAATAATTTCGTAATAAACCATCGAGCCAATTAAAAAAAAACCGAATAAACAATTGTTGTTGTTCATTTGTTTCGAAAATTCTGACAAAACAAAAAAACTGACAGTTTGTTAGAATAAAAACAAAACAGAATGTGCAAATTTTACATAATAATTATATTTCGGATGGTGGTGCCATCTAATTAATGGAAAAATAATTGCCGCGACCCACATTTTGAGAATCACTGGTGTATATTCTGGTGTTCATTTTGAGTCTACGTACTTTTTTTTTTGTTATGTAAAAGACTATTTAAGATATGTGGGTCGATGTAAAAGCTTAGAATGGGGATAATGAAAATACATGAGCTCAGAACAATGTGTGTTTTGTTTTGGAATCGTTTAATTAGGCGATAAGCGAATAGGAGGGATGATCGTAATCGTTCCGCGGCTTAAACAAGGCGAGCATAAATTTATTGCGGCGGATGTGCTGATGCGGCCTCGTTGATAGTGGAGAAAGGGTTGCTTTTTGGGTTGGATGGATGTATGGATGGATGAATGAATGAATGGAAGTAGACGAGAAAAGACGACCTAATACTCTGATTAGGGTGGATTTTGAAACTTTGCACACGCACTCACAAAGTGTACAACCGCGATCAATATGATTCAACATGCAGTCGTCATACAGTGGTGACGCCGAATCCATCATAGTTTTACATTGAGTCACGAGACAGACACTCCCCAAATTCCACATTGGAAACTATGCATTTGTTTTTATTTTTAGAGTACAACTCTTTTGTTTTTATTTTTTTTTATTACTGTAAAACTGAAATTAATGGTAATATCCTTTAACGAGAATTTAAATGCAGGTAGCATAATCAAATTTGATGATGTACCTGAATTTTATAATCCCAGCTGTATAATAAATAACCAATGGTGAAAGAATGTTTTAAAAGCAGATTTTCACAAATTTTATTTGCAAATAAATACAAAGAAATGACAAAAGATTTGAATTTTTAAATTGAAATGAATGTATTCTTTAGCAACTGAAAAAGAGAATGTGAGATGGGATGAAATGTAAGAGATGCCCATGTGGATGGGAAGCAAATGACGGTTAAGTTGATGAACGTTCGGGTCCTCCTGGGACATCCAACAAAAAGGGATCAACAAGCCTCAGCAAGCACTCTTCGTGCAAGTGGGCGTTCAATAATCAGGGGAAATTCCGGAAAAGGAAATCCCTGAAGAAGAAGTAGTAGTAGCGAAGAATTGGATGTGGAAATGGACTAGTATAACGAGGAAAGGGAAAGCTTTTCAACAACAATACTTGTATACGTGTACCCTTAAACAAAACATAAAACTTATTTTAATTATTATTATTTTTACAGTTTTTAATAAATTTTTACTATTTTCAAATTTGAAATTCAATAGAATGCTTTAGGTTCTTGGAAGAAAGTCATAAATCAGTAAAATTTTAATCTGAGAAGGGTGAAATTTCAAGTTTTAGCGAGAGTAATAAAGTGAAAGTAATAATATGGCGTCAATAAAAGTAGAAAACTTCTTAGTAAAGAAAAAATGTATTTCCAAATATTTTTTTAATTCAGTTTTATTATGATAAATTAGTTACGAATTTTATGAAATTTTAATAATTTATTTAACCACATTTTAATTACGATATTACGAACTATTTGAAACCGGACTAATCGAAGACTTTAAAACCGTAATTTAATGAACTTGTTTTTATACCGCCAATAACCCGTACTATTTGAAACCGGACTAATTTAGGTCTCTATAAACGTATTTTTAACTTAATTTAGTTTTATTCTAAGAAATATTAAGTTTGTGAAATTTTCTATCTATTTAAAAAAAAGTAATAATTAACTCGTTGTTATTTCTCCAATATACCATTTTAATTGAAACCGGACTAATCGAGGACTTTAAAAGCGTAATTTAATGAACTTGTTTTTATACCGCCAATAACCCGTACTATATGAAACCGGACTAATCGAAGAGTTTAAAACCGTAATTTAATAAACTTGTTTTTATACCGCCAATAACCAGTACTATTTGAAACCGGACTAATTCAGGACTTTAAAACCGTAATTTAATGAACTTGTTTTAATGCCATCAATAACCCGTACTATTTGAAACCGGACTAATTTAGGACTTTAAAAACGTATTTTTAACTTAATTTAGTTTTATTCTAAGAAATATAAAGTTTGTGAAATTTTCTATCTAATTAAAAAAAGTATTAATTAACTCGTTGTTATTTCTTCAATATACCATTTTAATAGAAAACGGACTAATCGAGGACTTTAAAAGCGTAATTTAATGAACTTGTTTTTATACTGCCAATAACCCGTACTGTTTGAGACCGGACTAATTGAGGACTTTAAAAACGTAAT
>NW_017097291.1:13537-16320 GCF_001412225.1 Nicrophorus vespilloides
ATAACCCGTACTATTTGAAACCGGACTAATCCAGGACTTTAAAACCGTAATTTAATGACCTAGTTTTTATACCGCCAATAACTCGTACTATTTGAAACCGGACTAATCGAGGATTTTAAAACCGTAATTTAATAAACTCGTTTTTATACTGCCAATAACCCGTACTATTTGAAACCGGACTAATCGAGGACTTTCAAATCAAACAAAAAGAGACTTGACTGTACATAGCTTACAAAAAAAAACGATAATTTATATGTTAATTTTGTATAGTAATTTTTTAGAAATTAAAATATAGTTAGTTTTGAAATTTTCAGTGAATCCGCGCTGATCGAAGCATATTGATTTCATTTCTATTCGAAGATGTTGTGTTTAAAATAAACTTATTATAAATTATACTTTGAAAATTATAAAATCAATGGAATTTCACCAAATTAATTAACATTAGTGGAAATAAATTTATTGGAGTTAAGATTTAGAAATATAAGAAGTATATTTTTTTTTAAATAAACAAATATTTGATATGTTTTTTCAAAACAATAACATTTTTAACATCTTATTCCTATTCCTATTTATATAATTTCTTTGAATTCTTTGCAATATGTTAATGGCTTGTGTGTAGTCTAGCAGTTTTGTCACCGAGTTAAAAATAAAATATTGGCAACTAAAAGAAAAACAATGTAACATAATTATATAACAATAGTAAAAAAACTTTATTATGAATTATAATTTGTTTTTTTATGTATTTAATACATTTTTTATTACCCATATTTTACGCTAAAGGACTACCGACCATAGTCTTTCAACCCAAATGTATTTATTTTTCAACAATAATCCAATAACTAAACCAATATCAACAAATATCCAAATTGAAAATGCAAATAAATAGAAAAGAAACCATATCAAAAATAACACATGATAATTTGTTCCACTTATTTATAAATAAACTTCTATTATGTTTGTGCAGCAGCATATGTATACAATAACAGTCATTGAGCAAAAGAGTAACAAATTTAGCTCGAGAATAATTGATTAATTAAATGAAAAACAGTACATTTCACTAATCACATTTATGACATCATTTTTTGAATTGATAATAATCTTATTTTAATCAAGTAATATTCAAAAGTATAAATTGAAAAACCAATGAACATAATGAATATTTATGGATAAATACAGAAAGAAATAACATAGACCTTAATAATACTCATTATTTTCACCTTAGAGAACAATTGTATAAAATTAAATAAAAGTTAATTCAACTGAAACGTTAGAAGAAAAATGATTTTCCTGCGTAGATTCAGATTTACATATTACGAAAACAGATTCAGTGATAATCAAATATTAAGAATAGATTTACGACTTTACATTTATTGAAAGTTTTTATAAAAAAAAAAATGAAAATCATTTGAATTATAATACTGAAAGTTTAAAACATTTCATAAAGTTAATTGGATTTTCAGAAATTTGGACTTTTGTTGATTAAAGTATAATTTGAATATTTTATTCCGAAAGTTTAATTAATTTATCATAAATTTAAAAAACAAAATTGATTAAAAAAAAAAATGAAAATTGAAAAGTTTTAAACTTTTGACACTTGTTGGTGGTGATCGTAGATAAAAGCATAATTTGGGTATTTTACTCCGAACAATTGTATTTAAAATAATTGTGAGTGAGACCGGTAGGAAAAGGGGGAAAGCTGGAATGTTTGTTTCTTTTTGTTTCTGTTGGAGTGGGTGGAGATGAAGGGACGGTTTGAATGGGAAAATTGTGTTACTTTTGCGGACGGGGTAATTGGGTTTCCGGGGTCTGGGGGGGTTGTATGGTTGATGGAGGCGGTGGCTCTGGATGGTTGGGGGTCTGCGGAGTAGGTAATCGAGGGAGAAACCGTTTCGGAAGTCGGACTTTTTAATGGTTCGCGAAATAAATCCAGCGGGAAGGGAAGGGAACGCAAAAGGGCAAGAAGCAAAGCCAAGAACTTTGCGCGATCTTTTATGGCGAGCCGCCTCCACCTTCTAAACGCAAGTATAAAAGTCGGGGAATCCCCCAATGTCGACCCCGCGCGCCGCCGGATCCTTTAATGGCCGCCGGAAGTTTCGCCGTAAAGAAGAAGAAGTAGGAAGAAGATAGAGAGAGAGAGAGAGAAAAAAAGAAGGAAAGAAAGTTTCTGCGACTATCTTCGGGATGGAATCCAACGCGGATAGATCCACCTTTGTTACGGGTCGGATGTTATTGGGATGCTGCGTGTGTATCGGCAGAGGATAAGTTAAGGGTTTCTTTTTTTGGAGGAGTGAGGACGGAATAGACGAAGTTGTTAGCGGACCCATCCTCCCCTTGTAAATAACGTATAGGCGGTAGGGTGTCGGCTTTATGTGCGGTTGAAATTTAAACTGGCGCTCGCGGGGGTGGCGGTTTCAGTGAGGGTGGCAGGCTTTAATAGGGTCGTCGGCGTCGGAAAGGGCCCACGGGTTTTGAATGGATGACTCACCCTCCCGTCCTCCAACCACCGATTGACCGTTGCGCCCTCTTGCATTTTTATTGGCTTTTAATATCTAACAGCGAACGCGAAACAAAAGATGACATCCAATTAACGATAGCGTTAACTGTCATTTTGTATTATTCCCAACCCTAAACGATGCATCACAAAATCTGATACGAAAATCTGATTCGAATCTCACCAACAATAAAATCCATTGTGTTTTCGATAAGCGTCGAAAAGGGTGGCAGAAATAGACCCTAAACAAATGTGACAGTTACAATCTTATTTTTTTAGGTTAACTGAGCAA
>NW_017097291.1:16338-17418 GCF_001412225.1 Nicrophorus vespilloides
AAGAAACAACAAAAGTATTCTCAAGGATTTTCTCACCAAAATCTTGTCTACAATTTCACGGTAACAGTAATTTTAATAATGTCCAACCCTTAACAAATATGACATCAGTTATTTCACAGCAACTATCACATTTTTTTATTCCAACCTCTAAACAAATTTCACAGAGTAAACGTCATATTTTTTCTAAGTTTAAGTAATATAAACTGTCATTGCTTAATCACAATCTTTAAAAAAAATTGACAGAATAAATGTCATATTTATTCCAAGGTTATATAATATGAACTGTCATTGCTTGATCCCAACCTTTAAACAAATCTTTCAGGTAACTGTAACGAATTTATAATAAGCCTTTTTTTTGTGAAAAGATGAAACTAGGATTTATACATCAAATAATGTTCTCAATAAGATCTTGTCATATATTTCTATCGAGCAAAGACGCAAATTCATAATTATTGGAAATTTCTTACTTGCTTTTGAATGCGTACAACATTTCAATCCACATAATCATTGTTAAACGGGGATTTCATCTTTGTTGCATCTTTTCAATAATGAACCAACGTATTCATATATGACATTCCAACATCATTAAATCGATTAATTTATATATCATTAATTAATTATTAATATCAAAAAAAAACCCAAAACAAATGTGACAGTTACAATCTTACTTTTTAGGTTAATTGAACAAATTAATAATCATAATAGTTTTTTTTTATTAATATTGTCTACAATTTCACGGTAACAGTAATTTTAATAATGTCCAACCCTTAACAAATACTTCACATTTTTTATTCCAACCTCTAAACAAATTTCACAGAATAAACGTCATATTTTTTTAAGCTTAAGTAATATAAACTGTCATTGCTTTATCCCAACCTTTAAGAAAATTTGACAGAATATATGTCATATTTATTCTAAGGTTATGTAATATGAACTGTCATTGCTTTATCCCAACCTTTAAACAAATCTGACAGATTGAATATCATTTTTTTTTCAGATAAATGTAACGAATTTAAGCCTATTTTTGTGTGAAAAGACGAGACTACGATTTATACATCAAAGGATGTTCTCAATAAGATC
>NW_017097291.1:17423-26575 GCF_001412225.1 Nicrophorus vespilloides
TACTACATTTCAATCCACATATTCATTGTTAAACGGGGATTTCATCTTTGTTGCTTCTTTTCAAAAATGAACCAACGTATTCAAATATGACATTCCAACATCATTAAATCGATTAATTTATATATCATTAGTTAATTATTAATAAATTAGATTAATTGCATTCAGAAAATTAAAAATTAGTTTTGACGTTTTGCGTCAATTTTGACGTTTTCATATGCTTGTAAATATTTTATTAACGATTTTCAAGCATTAGTGCAATTACACTGAAGATTGTAAACGTTGTCTACATTTTAATTAAAAATAATACACACACTATTAATGAATAGTTTTACATTTTTTTTACGTGCTGCGCCTATATGAAAATCAACAACCTTTTGCACACAAATTACGCTTGATTAATTCGTAAATATTGAACTTCTGGGCGAAGCTTTCGGTTGGGGGTGAAACGACCTCTCAGATCAATAATATACACGGCACATCGACAAACATTTCAATATGCATATGCCATTTAAAGTGTAATTCCCATTAGCGATAGTCACGAACAATACCGATTTCAGTTATTATCCAAACTTTAAACTTTCTATACTCTCTGTAATTACGTTCCAAATTAACCTTTGTCATTATTATTAAGAAATTCGGTATGAAATTTAATTGTACGAAAATGTTTTATGTTCAAATTAAATTTCAATAACCAAATAGACAAGATTTTAATCCTTTTATGATTGAAATGTAAAAGAATTTGACTGTGTTCTTTTTGCACTTTTTGTCTCTGTGATAAATTTGTTATACGTTTACTTTTGGGATTTTCTTTTGTAAAGAAGTTTAATCTCGGAGGATTGTTTTGACGTCCTTTGACATGCTTCCGAAGTTCCAATAGAGAAACAATTAACAACTGGGATCGTGTTCACTTTGCATGTTCGAGATGAGGGAAGAGAGCCGACCGGCTACAACTACAACTTACCGTCTGCATTATTGACAAAGGGTTTAGCGAATCGATAGGTACATGTATACATGGCTAAGAGAGAGACAAAGATAGACAATATTGGATGGAAAGAAATGCAGAGTGAGACAGGTCGTATGATTGATTTCTGGCTTGTGCAACTTCGTCCATAACGGAGAGTTTTTTGTCCTGCTTTCCGACACAATAAATAATTAGACCGCATAGTGGACGAGAAAAATTCCCCACTTTTCTCCCATGTCACACGTTTCCCAGCATGATTGATTTGCAGCCACATAAAGACTTCCATTAATTAAATGATTCGACTAGTCGTGTTTCAGTCATACGCATAACACATTATGAACTTTATTATTTAGTTATGAAAAAAGAAAATAAAATAACAATGAAAATTATCTTAATAATTGTAAAGAAAGTTATGGATGCTACTTTTGTTACTAAACACGCCTTAAAGTTACTATTCAACCAATGACAGTTGCTAAGGACGCGATGGGTTGTTATGTACGTTACTCTTGTTACTAAGGACGCCTTAAGGTTACTATTCAACCAATGACAGTTGCTAAGGACGCGATGGTTGTTATGTACGTACTCTTGTTACTAAGGACGCCTTAAGGTTACTATTCAACCAATGACAGTTGCTAAGGACGCGATGGGTTGTTATGTACGTTACTATTGTTACTAATGACGCCTTAAGGTTACTATTCAACAGTTTGCTAAGGTTTGCTAATATTTTGAAAAGAAAAATATAAAAACGAAAATTATCTTGATAATTGTAAAGAAATTCCTGAAGCTTAATCAATCATAAACTGCACCTTTTTCAAGTAGAGAAAAAAAAATATAATATTTTAAAAACAAATAATAAAAATTTTATTTGTCATTTTCGATTTCATGAAATTAATCATTTTTACAATGTTCATTGATTTTAATACAAAACCAAACAAAAATGTTGCACGCGTAGCCGCGCAATCCGGGCAGCCAATTATCGCTTCATATATATATGTAAATACATTCATTTGTTTTTTTTTGTTTTGTTGCAAATTTTTTTTCCGCTTTTTGTTTGTTTCTGGTTCGGATTAAACAAAGCCCGTGATGCGAAATCAAAGTTTTAGCTACAGCAGTTTCGTTTAATTCCATCGAAATTAATGGAGAAAAAAATAACGTACAGCATATATATATATATATTTTTGTAAGCGGAAATCTGTCTGTTTCTCTCCTGTTTTTTTTTGTCTTGTGTGATTTATGGACAGTTTTAATTGGAATGCCGCGATTCCGATGGAAATAAATATAAATAGTGGCAGAGAGTGGAAAAATAATATAAAAAAAAAAAAAAAAAAAAACAATAGTGAACGCATCGATCGGTGTACGGTTACGGATTTTCGGCGTGACCCATCGAACGAGAGGCGATTTAATTGGACTTTCCTCGTTCCGGCTGCAAATCCTGCTGCAATATCGGTGATGGGATCAGGCGATGCGTTTATAAACGATGTAACTAGCAGCATTAATCGCATGGATTCGTTCGTGCCGAACGTCGCAGATGGAAAATCCTGCGTACGTTTTCAAGCAAGATTGTTGCCATGGTGATGTGGAACAGCTGTTGCCTAGAGATAATATTAATTACACGTGATGCCCCTGTTTCCTATAATTCCCTGCCATTGTTTCCAACGCGAATCCCCATATTTAATGAAATTCTGGATTTGCCGCCGAACTTCCTCATTCATGTATTTAGATTAAAGCTTTTCAGTTGTAATTGACCATTGGCAGTTGCCTTGTTAATTATCTACGTTATTCACGTTACTTCATATTGTAACCCTTATGGTTTTACTAATGACAGTTGCTTAGAATGCGATAGGTTGTTATGTAACTAAGGACGCTCTAATGTTGCTAAGTAACTAATAGCAGCTGCATCATAACTTTGTGGTTTTGTTCTGTTTCACAAATTAGTTGACATGAAAAATGTATATTTTCTCTTTAATTGTCGAAATTAACAATTCAGTGAAAGCAATTAAAAAATATAGTAAAACAAAACAATTCTGTTGAATTTCATAATGATTTGCACAACAGGCATTATATTCATAAATAAATATTAAAAAAAAAGAACGTACTGAAAACAATGGGGATAAAAGGAAAGTTACAAATAGCAATAAAGCTCTGTTTAATTATGAAAATCTTTCGAACGGTTTTGATAAATTCGGTGGTCGTTAATGAATCCGTTAATTGCGATTTAAATAAATGAAGCGATTACAGCAAATAACAACAACAACAGCAATAGTAATAATAACAGCACCGCATCGGGAAAAGCGACTACTAAACTATTCATGGAGCTGCTGCGAAGGGTTGGAAATGCGCCCTCGTTATTTATATAATAATACATCCTCCGCTCTTCCAAATATACTACAAATAATTCGCATTTCAAACTAAGCTTTTTCTTTAGTTTATGTAGGTTTTTTTTGTATTTCATGTTTTGTGTTGTTCGGTGAATAGAATTGTAAATGGATAGTACTAAATTACATTGATGACAAGGTTGCGGATAAAATATAGTGCGCGGGTTTGTGAATAGGAACAACTGGGTCAATGAGGTGCGATGTTTGAGTTGTTTTATTTTTGTTGTTGTTGTTAAATGTATTTGATTTGTGTTTTTACGCCTGAAATAATAAAATAAATTGATTTTTTTTTTGGTGATATGCAGAGTTGACCCATCCGTTGTGTGTTTGTACGTTGCATAATGGAGTTATAGGGATGGAATTAATCCGCATCGATTCAGGAAACTGGGGCGAAATTGAATAATAGATAGGAAGCCGGGGCGTCTTTTGCAGTCTCATCGTCTTTGTCCTAACGGTGAAGGAGAGGAGCAAAAAGTCGCTCTCCGGGATTGCGTACAGATAGATGAAGATGTAAAGATATGTGGAGACATGAAGAAAGGGAGAGAGAGGAATTGAGGATTGCGGCGATACATACATGAGAACGCATTCAAAAGGGTGAATGACATAATTATATTCATATCTTATTCAGTCAACTGGAATTTCCCATCGAGCATTACAAAAGGGGTGCAGTTGTGCGATTCACGATAAATAACATCCTTTGAAATATCAGAAAAAGAGAAAACGAATCAAAGTTGCATTTTGTTTTCTGTTTGTTTCAATATGTTAACCCTTTGCGGATGAGTGGCGAATATATCCGCCCTAAGGCTTTTTCAGACGAAGCCGTAAAAGCTTTGATGTTAGTTCTGTGGAGGCGCCACTTGTGTTACCACGACATAATAATTAATACACAGCAGCTGAAAAATGTTGATGTGAAGGTTGACAACAACAAGATGAAGTAAATAAGGGATGAGCGAATGAGGTTTAAAGTCGCAATAAGAATTTACCGAAATGGACGGGGGTCGTCGTCTATTTATACGCCGGTTAAGTCGATTGCGGCCTCCTTGAATATTTCAGCGACCCGGCGCATCCACCGTGTCTGGGATGTCAATTGTTCGGGTTTCGTTTATCCTCTGAAATAAAGCTATTTGGTCAATAAGTATAATGATGGTATTACATTTAATATTTATAGAATTTTGTATTACATCAATTATTATTACTTAGAAAAATAGGTTTGTTTTACTTCTATATTTCAATAAATACATTGAAATATAGAAAATCAATTGATATTATTCTGGACTTGCCGACGAAATTCCTTATTCATGTATTTAGTTTAACCCTTTTCAGTTGTAATTGACCATTGGCAGTTGCCTTTTTAATTATCTAATTTATTGACGTTACTTCATTTTATAACCCTTGTGGTTTTACTGTGCAACTAATGACAGTTGCTTAGGACGCGATCGGTTGTTATGGATGCTATACAAGAGTAGCGTCCATAACAACCATAACTAAGGACGCCCTAATGTTGCTAAGTAACTAATAGCAGCTGCAATCTAATTACATTTGTTAACCCTCCCATGACATTTAGATATTATTTTTGGATCATAATTTTGTGGTTTTGTTCAATGTTTCACAAATTAGTTACACATGAAAAATGAATACTTTTTTTTAATTGGCTAAATTTATTGAAATATAGAAAATCAATTGATATTATTCTGGACTTAACGCCGAAATTCCTCATTCATATATTTAATTTAACGCTTGTAATTGACCATTGCCTTTTTAATTATCTACTTTATTGACGTTATTTCATTTAATAACCCTTGTGGTTTTACTGTGCTTAGGACGCGATCGGTTGTTATGGACGCTACTTGTTGTAACTAAGGACGCCCTAATGTTGCTAAGTAACTAATAGCAGCTGCAATCTATTATTTTTAGTTCATAATTTTGTGGTTTTGTTTCACAAATTAGTTACACATGAAATAATTTTTTTTTTTTAATTCTCTAAATTTGTCGAAATATAGAAAATCAATTGATATTATTTGATCAAACAAAAGTTTAACCGTTTCATCAATATTGATATAAGAATTTTTTTAAGCTATCGCAGCTGCAGCTGATTCTTCGTGACAATTCTTTTAAAGGCCGATGTTAACGTTTAAATTTATCACATGCAAAAATTTATAAATAATTCACTTACGTGATTTATGAAAATATATTCATAATACATTCCATAATAACAAGGCCATCGAACTTTCCAACCCACGCATTGTTTTTTTATTTTTTAAACAAAACTTTCAATTGCGCAACATTTCTTCTACCCTCTTTTTTTCCACCCCTATACACAACAGAAACACAGTTTTAATTGCATATGTATGGAATTTCAAAGAAAATAAAAAACAGGGAATAATAATTATCGAAAACTTTCGTCGTCGTCGCCGCCGTTAATTGCAGTTGTTTGTTTTTTTCAACCAGAAAATTGCAGTTATAATACACAATACAAATAAAGAAAAGGAATATGCATGTGGTCTTATAAATATGCATACAATTTCTTCAAGAATTTCCCTTTTTCATTCTGTTCATCCAAACGGAATTATTCATGCGAGTCGTGACTTTGCGGTCCGATTTTAATAAACCCTACACAGATGTAAGCTTTTTTATATTAGATTTTTTCGTGTGTGTGTGTCTGCGTGCGTATTTTCCCTCCCTGAAATGAAAATTTTGTTGGATTCTGTGGAGGAATACATTACGTCCCGCACGTAATTAAAAACTTTGCTCGTTCTCATCTGCACACGAACATTACGTAATAAAACGCAGCTTCGATGACCGAATGAAAATTTCGCTTTATTTGCAGGAAGTGTTGAACATTAATTGTCGTTCGTAATAGCACATCAATTCAATAAATTTGAACAAAACTACAATTCCAATACTTTTCTTATTAGAAACGTAGCAATTAAAGTTAAATGGAAACAATATTGAATTTTATTACATTAATAACAAAAAATATTCTTTGCTTATTTGTAAAATGTGATATTAGTTCATATGTTTACACAGTATACTTGTGTATAGATCTAGTAACAATTGTATTTTTTTTTTCAAATATTATTATAAGAAATTTAATATTGATTCATATTTTTTTTGTTGTTGTTACGTGGTTTTGTTTTGCTTTTTTTTACGTAATCCTTACGAAACGTGACCGAACTGAAGATCGTCGATAAGTGGATTGAGTCTGCATGAATTTAATTATTTTTTGGTGAGGGCGAGGACGGAACGGAAAAAGTCGCATGGAATAAACATCTTTATTAAATTCCCTGGAGAAATACATAACGAAGTTTGTACAATTTTCTCTGTCTCTTCTCTTGCTCGAAACGAAACAACAAACGTCAACACAAAGTGTATTCGGAATTAACTTTACCTTTTATTTATGTTTAAATCAATCAAATTGGCTTAGTTTTCTACACGAAATGGAAATATTCAAAGTTTTATATTTTATTTTTGTAGCTTTTCATTTATTTTCTTCTTCTCTTTAGCCATTGATGAAAGTTCTTAAACAAATAGATAAATTAAATTATTGATTATAATTAGAAAGAATATAATTTTAAATTAATCAAATTGGCTTAGCTTTATTTCCTACATAAAATTCAAATACTAATTTCATTCAAATCATAAATAATCTCCACGACTTATGAATTATGAATAGAATTTCTGCAATTAATAATAACAAAATAATACTGGAAGATATTTGCAAATTTTATTTATGTTTAAATAAATCAAATTGGCTTAGTTTTCTACACGAAATGGAAATATTCAAAGTTTTCTCTTCTTTTTTGTTGCTTTTCATTCATTTTCTTCTTCTCTTTAATCATTGATGAAAGTTCTTAAACAAATAGATAAATTTAATTATTGATTATAATTAGAAATATTATAATTTTAAATTAATCACATTGACTTAGCTTTAGTTTCAACATAAAATTCAAATACTTATTTCATTCAAAATAATCTACACGAATTATGAATTATGAATAGAATTTCTGCAATTAAGACGCAATTTTCATAACCAATAATCACATATTTTTTATTACTTTCTCAACGAAAATGTTTGCATTTAAAATTAATCTAATATTACAAAAACATTTCTAAGATTTTATCCGTTAACAAAAAATTAAATAAATTTTGATGAGCCACCAATAGTTTGTGGAAATAGAATTACAGCCAATAGAATTGTTAAGAATGTTTGTATATTACTTGGCAAGTTACGAGTATTGCGTAAATGTAAATCAAATGCATATTTGGCAAGCGTTTATTAGATTGACACGATGCTACTATTTTCAACAAGTAATGTACTTTACACGTTACTTGACAAGTAATTGATTTAGAAATTGTATACTGCTATTATATAAAATTTGTTATTTACTATTTGAAAATTGTCAGTTTTTCAGTCAAATATTATTTCTTCAATAAATTTGAAACAAAACGACGATTTTGCTTAACGAATTCGCACCTGCAGATGATTCATTAACGACAGGTGTACTAACTGATTCATCGTGACAATTCGAGACAATTCGTGCCTACACGAGCATCGTTTTAGAACCGCTGTGATTAATCGCGACGTCAGATGAATCGTATGTTCATTCATTTCTTTACAATTTGCAGGTGCAGATGACTCATCTTTGCGCAGGTGTGCCAACTGAATCGTCGTGACAATTCGAAACGATTCGTGTCCACACGAGCATTGTTTAAACGTTTTAGAACCGCTGTGATTCATCCCGACGCATCTGATTCCTAGCAACGTCATCTATTAACAATAATCATAATTATTGCATCTACATTTGATTTATATATTAAATATATATTTATAAAACAAAAGTAATGAATAAAAAACATTCTTAATTTACTAATAATAAGTATAAATTAGTAGAGTGTAGAATTTATTCAACAAAAACCAAAACTAATACGTTTTTGACAAATGAATTACGTCGTATTAAAAAGAAACAGCACACTATTACACATTTTTTATATGCGTAGTTTAGTCGCTTGTTAGAAGACTCATTACATGATTCACGTGGATTCCTAGTAGATATATAAAAAAAAACATAAATACGGCCGATCGCGTGTCTTGAAGTTGTATGAAAATTACGCAACGAAATCGTCCGATTAAAGTTATCTCAATTAAGCCGCGGCCCTAATTAAAGATACGAAAAAAGTTTTTCATCCTCTCCACAACCCTTCATTCCTACCCCTACTCTCTTACTATATATATATATTCTCTACATCCTCTTCTTGAGGCGGTTTAATTTATGGCCGTTTCGCGTAATTTTATGATTCGAATTAGTGGAAATTTAATTAAACTTTCTGGACGCCAGAAACTTAATCGATCCGAAACGCCGGCGAACTCATCAGAATCAGGATTTCACGTTCAGGATTGATTGCCTGGAGATTTAGTTAAAGAAAAGTTTCGGAGTTGTAAGATTTTAGAATTAGGAAATGACTTCCAGTATTATTTTGTTATTATTAATTGCAGAAATTCTATTCATAATTCATAATTCGTGGAGATTATTTATGATTTGAATGAAATAAGTATTTGAATTTTATGTAGGAACTAAAGCTAAGTCAATTTGATTAATTTAAAATTATAATTTTCTAATTATAATCAATAATTTAATTTATCTATTTGTTTAAGAACTTTCATCAATGATTAAAGAGAAGAAGAAAATGAATGAAAAGCAACAAAAAAAAAGTAGAAAACTTTGAATATTTCCATTTCGTGTAGAAAACTAAGCCAATTTGATTTATTTAAACATAAATAAAATTTGCAAATGACTTCCAGTATTATTTTGTTATTA
>NW_017097292.1:0-5830 GCF_001412225.1 Nicrophorus vespilloides
GTGAACTAATTAATAATTAAATTAAATCTACAATATTTTAGGACATAATTTACAGTAATAATAAATATTTAATTAAATTGATAAAAAATAAAATAAAATTGTGGAAAAAACATTAATAATATGAAATCAATATTTACTTAATGAACAAAATAATTAACTAAGAATTTTATGTAAGTCGGAAATACTTGTAATAATTTCCTAAATATTCTTGTATCTAGTGGAATTAATAGTAACCCTTCTTTTATGATACTTTTCGCACCAACTAAAGTGAACTAATTAATAATTAAATTAAATCTACAATATTTTAGGACATAATTTAAAGTAATAATAAATATTTAATTAAATTGATAAAAAAAATAATCAAATTGTGGAAAAACATTAATAATATGCAATTAATATTTACTTAATGAACAAAATAATTAACTAAGAATTTTATGTAAATCGGAAATACCTGTAATAATTTCCTAAATATTCTGGTTTTTAGTGGAATTAATAGTAACCCTTCTTTTATGATACTTTTCGCACCAACTAAAGTGAACTAATTAATAATTAAATTAAATCTACAATATTTTAGGACATAATTTAAAGTAATAATAAATATTTCATTAAATTGATAAAAAAAATAATAAAATTGTGGAAAAACATTAATAATATGCAATTAATATTTACTTAACAAACAAAATAATTAACTAAGAATTTTATGTATGTCGGAAATACCTGTAATCATTTCCTAAATATTCTTGTATCTAGTGGAATTAATAGTAACCCTTCTTTTATGATACTTTTCGCACCAACTAAAGTGAACTAATNNATAATAAATATTTAATTAAATTGATAAAAAAAAATAATCAAATTGTGGAAAAACATTAATAATATGCAATTAATATTTACTTAACGAACAAAATAATTAACTAAGATACTAAAATAAATAAATTCTAATTAATGTAAATTCAATTAAAAATTAGAGACAAATATTTTTTTTTTCTTAACATCCAGTGTTCAAAATTCCTGAAATGAATTATACATATAATATAAAAAAGAAACATTAAACTCCGTTTTTTTTCAAAGTTGCATAAGTATAATTAGTTTTAAAGCATTCCTCGAGTCAATCACCGATTCCCGCGCTTTGATGTATTCGAGTAAAAAAGCCCATTACGTACAATATTGATACACGGTTGTAAATAATTTTTAATTTTCAAAGCACGAAATTCCAAGCACGAATTTACGACGCTCCATATAACAGTGATCAAAGTATTTTTTTATTTGTAAATGTGTGTGCACTTCAACACCTGACTGGAATGCACCTAAAAGCAAACACACATAACGTGTCTATATTTAGACTTGGGGTTATATGATTAATCTTTATGTCCCTACATTTCAAGTTGACTTGAGGAAAAAAATTAAAATTATATAATCTTCACCAGCTGATGGAACTATACCAAAACTTATTGCTATCTTTCATTTCACTTGTCCCTCATTATATTTAATTTACTTCATTTTTTTTTCTTAAGAAGATTGAAGCCAATTTCCACTTTTTTACTTAATTTATTATGCTTTATACATTGTTAATATTATAGGTGTATTAAAGAGCAATGAAATTAAAAGTTATTGAAATAGTTGTTTAACACGGGCCGTGACTTTTAGTGGAGGGAGGAGGGTTGGAAATCGATGATGTCGAGGGATTAGAAAGAACAAAAAGCAGTTCTCGTTAGAGGGGAATAGATCGGACTTTCGGCATCCATTAGGGAGGAAATTCATTTTGAGGGAGTTTGAAAGGAAGGAGGTGGAAATTGGGGTGCTGCGGAGGTGGAGCAGGTAGTCAGGTAGAGGAGGAAAGTGTGAGAGTGAAAGTGAGAGAACGAGAGTCGGCAGCCATCGATGAAAGGAAAGGAAAAAGGAAGGTCGACGACAGGTGCGATTGTATATTATCAAGGGTTGGGGGGGGGCTATGTCGTGAAAAGAACTGCCGGAGAAGGTGTCACGCACCGACTGGGATCCGGATCGATTCCCACCAAAAAAATGGAAAGGTTAAACTGCGAATGGAAAGAGAGATGATTGCTATATGTAACGATGGATGGATTTGTATTTAGATAAATTCCGTTCGGGCGAATTAAGCGAATCGTTTAATTTCCATTACGAGCACGATTCTGATCCCGGCAATTATGCAATATTGTAATTAATTCCACGACATCCCGAGATTTAGCGCTGTTTACGCCATCAAATTCCCGCCGTTTTCAGGGAGGGACTACTATTACTACCACCACCACCACTACCTTTGTGATGTTTCCTACTAGATGGATCCGCACCTGAATATTCATATCCGCGCTCCTGGCAAATCGCCGGATTTCATTCTAATACCACCTCAGTCCCTCTCTCTTCTATGCGAGAGTTAATAATAATCGCGAATAAACATCATTGAAAGTACGATAATCTCGCAGTTAAAAGGGAGGGATTCGGGAAAGGACTGTTGTCTATCTGTTGTATTATAGAAAGGTGGATGTATAGTAAACTAACATGATTTACTAACTGATTCCCAGTTGAACGGAAGACAAAGCCACTTGCGACGAGTCTCTTCTCCTCTCCTCACGGATCCGAATCCCACAGGACGCACACGTTCATTCACTGGAGCACGTATAGCGCCGTCGCCGTTGCTGCTGCTGCTGCCTCCGCCACCTCCGCACCGCCACCGGCGAACAGTCTAAAAGGTAACGCAACTAACTGCCAAATGATCCCCAAACTCTGTCATCCCCAATCCCGACTCACCGGCGAAATCGATACAACCATTCACTGCAGGTGTCATTATCAACGGCTATAACAACAGAGTTATGCGGATTAACGGCCTCTCTCTCTCTCTCTCTCTTCCCCTATCCACTCCACTCGCTCACTCACGAGATAAACCCAGAGGGTGCGAGAGGGACAATGTGTGAGTGTATGTGATGGAAGGACAGGGAGAGAGAGAGGACAAAATACAAAGAGGCAGAACGAGTGTATGTGTGTGTGCAAGGGAGAGACAGAGAGATGGACTGTATTGTGAAACTCGTTTAAAGTGGATTAGATTTTAATTTAGTAAACGCTCGGGCTTCATTACGCATTAATGATGAGGCCGTTTCCTTTTAACGCCCGCTCCATCCCAGGTTATTGCAATTATTATTCCGTTAACACCACCTAAAGCGCATTATCTGTATACAAACACACACACATACATACTGGCACGTCGCATCTACCACCTACTATTCCTACCTCCACGGATGAATTACTCCGAACTAACTTTATGATGAATTGTTTCTCAACAACAAATGGATCTGGGCCAAAGGGCAAACCCATTTACTTCAATTCAACTTTTCACACGACTAAAAATATTTAAAACTTCAATTATCTTAAATATTAAACATTTTTAACTTCATTTAACTTATTTTTGTACATCTTTGGAAGATTTTAACCGGTTTCATGACCTATTTATATTCGCGAGTCTTCCAGGGAATTTAATGATATCACCATGATTCATGCAAAATCCGGTGACACACTCTCACTCGACTTGCGAAATCGCAGGATTGATGAACGTATTGTAATGGAAGATAAAAACACTTTAAGATCCAAATATTCTTGCAAGATCTTTCAGTTTATAACATTTTGAATTTTTTAAAAATAAACTTATTTTGGCCAAAGTGAGAAAATTTAAGTATAATTTCTGAATATTAAATTATTAATAAAGTTTTCTAATTGTCTTTACCCTTTCCAGAATGTCTAATCTTAATTATCATCATTTAAGTTAGTTCGAATAAAAAGCAGTTGAGGTACGCGTTTCTTTTTCTGTGAGGGTTGAAAGACGAAGTTTGAGGCCATTATCAAACAGCAGGAGGATGAGGAAGAGTCAGAGGAGCGCGTGTAATCCAGTAAGTTATAGTTGTCGGAACGGTGATGGTTATCGGGCCAGGTATGCCGCAGCAGAAGAGTCTCCGCTTCCAACAGAAATCTTGGATGGAACGAACCGGTGTTCTTACGTGGAGCTATGCACACATACAGAGAGAGAGAGTGATCCTAATTTAGCTGCGGCCGTAATTATGTTATCTCCGAGAGGGTTCACCTTACTACCTCTCTTCTACCTGCGTGCCGCCGCCGCCGCCTTCTCCTCAGGCAATGAGGAAACTTTCCCGCAGATTAGCGAAGAGCACGAGACGGCCGCAATCACTGGAGCATGAAGGTGATAAGGATATACTCTCCTCCGCCCGACCACCCACAAGGTGTATGAACCCCTTTTGGGGAGCATCAACCATTCCCACTATTCCATTGTGCCCGGTCCGTAATTACAGCTTCGCAAGTTCACATGATAAATCCTCGAGTTGGAATGAAACACTTGGCAAGAGCAAGAGCGAGAAGGAGAAAAAGCAGACGAAGTAAGGAATTCCATTTAAAACAATGAAACAATTCGTTGAGGGGGAAAGAAAGCGGGTGCAAAAATTGAAGGTGAGGAATAAAATACAAATCAAATGTGCTAGAGGAGGAGGCTGTGTGGGTGGTTTAAGAGTTTCGTTTCTTCGGGAGGGAAGAGAACTCTCCTTCGAAACTTGCTCTTTCCCCTGCAAAACTTTTCTTTCATCAGCCCTCGGTAATGGTTTTCAATTCTTCGCGGCCCGCGGCGTGACCCCCCAGCATAAAGGACACCTTCACCGTTACACTTTTTATTGTTACGCTCTTAATTTAAGTGTAATCCGATTAAAGCACCGTCGATGCGAACTTCATAAACTCCCTCACACTCTCATCATCATTTTTCATCCAATTTTAATACAAAAGTGAAAATTAAATTTGTTATTCTTCATTACCATATACACCATAGACCAGCGGTCGGGGAACTTTTTTAACAATTACCCCAAAATATTTTTCCTCTGAAAAGAAAACAATGAATGTAAATTTTAAATAAACATTATTTATTGAATTTACATATTTATAAAAATAGTTACATGAAAATAGTAAGTATGTGATAGAAAAACAAAATAAATTTTTTAAATTGGAACAAACAAAAATTAATTGAAAACTTTCCCCCTTCAGGTTTTGGAAACATGATGTTGCTTCATGCTTGATATAATTACTTTAAAATTGGGACTTTTTGATGTAAGAGCAATTTGAATACAGTCTTCGGCGTTTAATCAATTTCTGTTTTTCACAATTTCTGTTTTTCAATTTCACAAAGGTAGGTTGTTGCAAATGGCAGCAATTTTTTTACCGCCTCCTCATGTGCAATTTCGAAAGCCTTTGCAGCTTTTGACAACAAAAAAGACGACAGATTTGCTTTGGTCTCAAATTTAATACGTGCTTGAGTATTGGATCGAAGTTCTAGAATTGCCTCTGCCTAACCTGGAGGTTCTTCTGGTATGTTAGTAATTTCACATTTAAAAGGATCTACAACCCAATTCACAGTTTCTACATCAAGTTCTGGAAAGTAGTCAGAGAAACGCTCTCTGAGTTTGGTAAGATGAAATTAGAAAAATTTCCCTATTACCCCAAAAAAAATCATTTTTATGGGATAATTTACCCCGGTTCCCCGACCGATGCCATAGACGAACCATTCAAAATTTACTTAACAAACATGCCTTTTAACAATTTTCATAATAAAAAAACTTTACTGTTTCGTTCTGCTGACATCATTTTTTTTTAGTTGAAATTATGTGTGTTTTCATTTCGCAGATGTGCAGTGAGGACCATCTAATTTTATCTAGGACATTAGTCTGCGTCATTCACCAGACCATCCGAATTTATCATGGACCTTAACATACGTGTCAGCCTTAGGAATCTGACCTTGTGAAAGTACTTCCACAGAGTGTCATAAAAAAAA
>NW_017097292.1:5840-7711 GCF_001412225.1 Nicrophorus vespilloides
AGGAAAATCAAACAGGATAATTAAGGCTGTAATTCACGGATAATTGACGGGCTGTAGGAGGAGTAGAAGATATAAGGTTGCAGAGCGCCGCCGGTGAACGGCGCTGAAAAATTATGCGCCGGCACTTTATTACTCTCAATTTTCAGTCCCCGGTGAGATTTCTTTCAGAGCCCTCCCGCCGTACGCCTAAGTGCACCAACAGTGAAACACGTCCAACGGATAAAAGCCCCGATGGCAAAAATCTCCGCGCCATTCCGAACACCCCCAACCGCGTCTCCATCCATTGTCCTCTCTCGCGCAGCATATTATTATTATTTTCGTCCTCTCTCCACCAACCATTTGATAAACCTTCTCCTCCTTTTCGCAATTAATATTTCCTCCGTCCAATCCTATCCCAACTTGTACAACTCTTCATCGTCATCTCCATGTCTACTATGCATGCATTCAGTGCGGGCTCTTTTGTGCGAAAGTCTCGGACAACGTAGTATCACGTAGCAATCCACGGCTTCCTCCCTCACTTCTATCCCAGCCAAAGCCCACATAATTTCGTGGAAACACATGCATCCCGCAAAGATACACAAATCTCATTATATTCCAGGTTAGACTGCCGACAATGGCAGGCGCGTAGCGGAATGGTATCAAGGAATATCTCATTCCTTCTCTTCATCTCCAAGCATGGAGATATACCTATGTTTCGTGTATCTGCAACTCCCCAAGGGGTGAATGGTAGAAGAGGAAGATCTATTGTTCGCCCCGAAAGCCCCGGCGACTTAGCCCCTAAAGTCTTTATAGTGGATTGCGTCTTATAAATGTTGAGAGACTTCCGTTTTGACGAACCCTGAATATACAAAATGTCTTAAGCCAATTTTCCTGCTACCAAAGCTACAAAACCTCACCCCCACAGCTGTTTGCCTTTTGTGTCTAGTGAACTAGGTGCGAGCGTTATTAATTGCTTAAATCCGCATAAGTTCGACGGATCAAAAGTTATACAGTTGATGAAAACAACGCATTCGAAACACCCCTTTTGATTCACACTTGTTAAGCTTTACCTTCGCAGCTCTCATTCCGTATTTACAACAACTTGCACGAAATTGTACAAAACAATATAACATTCTCTATTAATATTAATGTATTCCACTAATCTAGTAATAATTTCACGAGTTATTAATATAAATTATGATATTTTCTCTATTATCTAAGTAATTAATTAATTCCAAATAATAGTATTTAAATGATGAGAGTCATGAATGATGAAAGTCAACTTTAAAAACATTATGTAAATTGGTGAGTGCAAGCGGTGAAGATGACAATTATTGGGTCGATGCTATGGTTAGAGTTTTGAACGGTCCTTGATCAATTGGATCGGGAACGTGTGTCGAAATAATTGGGGTTGGATACAGTGGAAAAAAAAGGGGTTTATACGTAAACGTTATTCGATAGGTGGGAAATCCGCGCGATGCCGTTAATGTGGTGGCAAGTGGTCCCCCGGGGGGTTGCGAGGAAAACGGGGGGTTTGGTGAACGGCGTGTGAACTCGCCGCCCCCGCTTCCTCACTCACTCACTCACTCTCTCTATACTCTATCCTCGTCTCTTTTCCACCCCCGACGATGCGGATCGGCCGCGCTCGCTTCATCCCCCTGGGATCCACCGACAATCCACTACATCGACGTCAACTCTTGTTCCACTTTACATACATTACAACTACTTTCATTCGGCATTTAACCAAGAATACAAAATTAATTCCATTTGCAGAATAAAAAAATATATAACAACCTGAATTATTAAAGGAAATTAAATATGATTTTCTATAATTAACACACATTTGTGTACATATAATTAAATTATACATTTATAAAAATAAAATAGAAAAT
>NW_017097292.1:7721-12234 GCF_001412225.1 Nicrophorus vespilloides
ATTTAAACAAATCAATTCCATTTGCAGAAAAAAAAAATATATAACAACCTCAATTATTAAAGGAAATTAAATGATTTTCTATAATTAACACACATTTGTGTACATGTAATTAAATAATACATTATAAAAATAAAATAGAAAATGTTTTGTCGAACAGAACAAAAACTTTCTTTCGTATTTTAATAAAAAATTTAAACAAATCAATTCCATTTGCAGAAAAAAAATATACAACAACCTGAATTATTAAAGAAAATTAAATGATTTTCTATAATTAACACAAATGTGATGTAATTAAATTATACATTTATAAAGCTAAAATAGAAAATGTTTTGTCGAACAGAACAATAACTTTCTTTCGTATTTTAATAAAAAATTTAAACAAATCAATTCCATTTTCTTAAACAAATAAAAGACGAACACGCATCCCCTTCTTGTTATTTGTATCCAATAAGCGTCTGTTCACAAGCAGCTGACTAGTGGTAGTAGTAGTAATAGTAGTACATCAATTCATCCCCGCGTCTTCATCATTCCAAAATCAAATTCCATTATCGATGAGATGGGAACGTGAATAATTTATGAGTGCCCGGGCATACATTTTTAATCCGCCAGATCCAGGAGGGCCAAAGCAGAGCCAGAGCAGTCAGCTTGTGTATCTGTGCATGTTTTTTTATATCCTGCCTTTACTCACATCTCTGCGCCCTACACGTATATATTTTTTATTATTACTATTACATGTTCCTTCCTCGATATTTATGGGCTGTGAAAGATTCTCTACACCTTCTCCGCACTAAGCGCGCAGGGGATTCCCCTTCTTCTTCGTAGCAGCAGCAGCAACATCAGTACGAGGAGCCGGGAATACAGATGTTACATTCAACATTCATAATATAGGCTGCTTTATGTTGCGGTGTGGAAAAGCAATCAGACGAATCGTCGCAATATTTCGGACGGAATTGGATTGGAAGCTCGTGAAGGAGATTTCCTCCTCTCCACCTCGGTAAAGGTGCCACACGATCCAATTTCTTTACCCTCCCTCCCACCTCTCTGTATATATATTATTTTTTTTCCATTTCTTCTCATTTTATGGGGATTTCTAGTTAAAACTGTTTTCCAATAACAACACCTTTTCGGTGGCCTCCTCACTTCGAGCAGGAAGCAGCAGCAGCTACTTGTCTGCAAGGACGTGCGCTGCTTACAAACTCACCACCTTTTGAGGTGTTTGTGTCTTATCTAATGTTGTATTCAGGTCCGTATTTCCACAGACACCTACACTCTTGGCTGCAGCCAAAGATAAATTATTGACTATATGGAAAACACGCTCCGCATTCAAAGATATCTTAGCTATCTCCCACGTCCATAGCACACTCACTACCCTTTTATATATACACATACAAACATTCCAGCTATTATTTGTTTATGGGAAGGAGGAGGATCAGGAGGAGGATGAGGAGGGACACAAGAAAAGGGATGTGGAAGAAAACAGCCATTATGCCGTGTAAGAGGAGAAAGTAAACAGGGCAGAGAATTACGGACGACGCGAATTCCATTCCGTATGTATTTGCTGATGTGTGTGTGGAAATGCATCTGAAGAGATCGTGTGACGCTATGTGCCATATACCACCTCCACAACCACCAACACCAAAGGAAGCAAGGAGTATTGATTTAAAATTGTGGTATATCCCACCCCTCGGCCCCGACGTGTCTCCCCCAGGAAAAGGTCCTGATTGCACCTGTCCGCATATCCTCCTTCTCTCCTCGTCCGCCTCTCCTCACAGCCGTTGCACAACCCTCTTATTCTTTGACAGCCAACCATTGTGCGCGACTTCTTCTCCGATAACGTCACAACACCCAAACCTTCGTCGAATTATTCGAAGCAACCCTTCATCTCAACTTTCTTTTGCATCAACTTTTTTTCTCTCATTGTCGCGCCTTGTTTTCGCGATAAAGTTTGATGTACTTTTAATTACTGGGCGCGTTACATAAAAAAAAATCGTTTATGATGATGAAGAACAAAAATAATAAAAAAAACTTTACGGGGGAGGAAAAAAAAAAAACATAATTCGAGACGTTCCTGCAGATTTTCGTTTTAGCAAAACAAACAAAAAAATAAATAAGCGTAATATAATTATTACCCAAAGTCTGTTAACTTTTTTTTTTTTGGTACATTTTTTTTAAACACATAAAACGAAACTCACGTTGAAGTTTTCAAAGTAAACCAATTTTGGGGGGGGTTTAAACCCATAAGACCGATAATTTGCATTTCACGTAACGTCAATTTTAATCCAAAAATTAGGCCAAAATATAAGAAAATTTAATATAGATTTATTGGAATATAGATGATTTGCTATAATTTGCTATCGATATTCAAATTGAGATGACATCTTGAAACAAATCCTGTTACTTGCATCTGTTAATTATGCTGTAGTTCTGTGCCGGTGCGAGATGTGAAAGAACGACGACGTCGTCGGAACAGTTGGAAGCCGTCCACGTGCGCTTTTTACCGTGTGAAATTGAGAAATTGCGAAATTCGCGAGGGGCAATTAAAAGGACTGGAGGAGAAACGCGCGCGCTAATTTTCCACTGCTGATGCAAAAAGGTGTACAAATAAAAAGCAGAGAGAGAGAGAAATTGTGCGGCCGCAAAGCGTATATAAATCAACTCCCCTCATGTTTGAAATACTCTTAAACTTAAAACCAGTCGTGTAATTTAACTTATTTATTGCCTTCCGACGAACAAGAGTGCAATATTAATTAAACACTCACCGCCGTTCGGTAATCTGTCTCTCCACACTCTCCAACAAAACCGTAGAAGAAGCAGAAGTGGAGGGAGAAGGAAAACCAAACATCGGATGAACCAAAAGCTTACCTGAAACACAAACATTCCCGAATTAATTGCACGCAATGGTAAAAAGAAGTCGAAGCTGTTAAGTAAAGGGAAATGGGGAATTGAACGACGGCAGGCAATGATTGATGATCGCTCGGCGAGGGTGGATCGTTTTCCATTCACGAAACCAAAACCGAATTCCTCTCTTTTCACTCTTCTGAGTGTGTGTGTGTTTTTTTTGCATTTTTCGTGCATTAGGGTCGGGCTGGGATTCGATTGAATTTCGAATGCAGTTTCGGTCAGATTGATGTGCAACAGTTATTGGAAAAAGAGTTCTTGGTGTGGAGATGAGGTGAATTTCTATCGCGCGTGCGACTGTCGTCGAAGGGTGGAAAGACCCTTCGAGAAATGTGACGCCGCGCAATAAAAACCGAGGTCCAGTTATCATTTCGATTCCTTCGGTTCACTGGACCCTTCCTTCTTACTCATCCTCAAACCACCTCCACCAACCGACCATTCACATAGCTACAGTTTTCAGCAGAAGAGAAAAAAAGTCAAGTAAGCACAGAGAGAAATGGTAATTTCACCTTCAACTTGATTAAAACTGGAATTTTCCGTTGAAGAGGGGAATTAATTAAGGTACGAGAAGGGGGCTGATTCTCTCTCTTTCTGTCTCTCTCTCTTTCTGTCTCTCCCTCAGAGCACACATACACACACACACACAAGAGAAATTGTCCCGATATTTAGTAATTCCACGGTGGCCGGTAAAGTCCCGTCGTCAGCAATCCCTCCCGCAACCGTCCCCTCGTAGCCTCCACCTCTCCTCCTGTCCTCCCCCGGTAACCGTGCGCGCGGTAATGAGTGCTTGTGCTGCAGGTTCCATTCCGAAAACCCTTTTCAATCATAGGCTGCCTGGATGGGGGCCTTCAACCGCCTCCTCCTCCTCCACCTCTTCGCCGCTCCGCGAAGGATCAAAGCGCCCGCTTATGAAATTCGAAGCACTTTTAATAAGTCTAATCGCGCAAAAATCAAATCACCCGAACCCTTTTCTGCGAACGACCAATCCCCCCCTCTGCGGTGTCCTACTGCATAACTGAATTAATTCAAGTTCGTGAATTACTTATTCTCTGCCAAATTGAGCGATTCAATCTCACAAGATTTTGAATACCATCAAAACTTTCCTTTATTTCTACTATATAAATATACATCAACATTTTGGTACAACTTTCCAACAAAAAAAAACCAGAGAGTAAAGCGCATTTACATTAATTAAATTAATTATACATTTCCATGTTTGCAAATAACTATAATAATTAACTAGCCTCATCACGATTATACGCATTCAAAATTCCACCTAAACTAATAAATGTTATATTATTATTTTTTGTCACTTTGTTTTTTGTATCTTGAAATTTGTACTTATGTATTTTGTTGGTAGAGTTTCTACACAAATTAATTCCAAACGTAATCACCTTTGCGGATGAGCCGTGGTGCGGCAAATAATAAACTTTTCGTTGCGGTCTTGCGAGAGGGTGGAAAATCCAATTAATCCCGTGCTTCAGGTGGGCCAAGGTGGAATGCCAAAAATTCAGGGCGGCGAAACCTCAACGTCCCGACATTTATTTACAAATTAAATTCTCCCTCCGTTCATCCGCAACAACAGTCTTTGCGTGTTAATTGCGTTCAAGTTAAA
>NW_017097292.1:12251-29341 GCF_001412225.1 Nicrophorus vespilloides
GGACTTTCTGGCCTTTATCTGGGTGCTCAGGTGAGCGTGGAAATGGACCTCTCTCGCAATGAAAATTTATAGGGCCGAGAATCAGAAACAAACACAACCGGAATGAGGATAAACGGCGGCCGAAACTTTCCGGGGCAGTGATAAAAATCGCTTTCGAATCACGTCCAAACGTATGTAAACTATGGATGGGGAGGGTGGGTTTTTTTCCGGTCTCTCCTATGGAAAATAAAATATTTAGGGTTTTCGCTCTCGCTTCGCCTTATTTCGATCGCGTATTTTCATCTCCATCTATTTTTATTTCTTTCCCTGCGGATACATCCAATATTCTGCGTCGCGTGTGCATATCGGAAAAGGTAGGCAATAACAGTGATCGTGTGCGTGGAGGAATGATAAACAAGCTGCAGGGTTTGGAAATAAGGGGATTTATATATATGACAAAGTTGTGGGCCAGAAAGTCGTCTTCCCTTCGGTAACAACCTTTATATAAAGAAAGGAATAATGCGACGCCATCAATCGCCTCAAAGGTAGCGGCAGTTGTAGGTAGCCGCAGGCGAGGGTGAGTCCGAGAGAGACGAATGAGTAAGTATAAACGTGAGCGAAAGTGAGACAGATGCAGCAGGACGAGGGGAAGGCGGTGGTGGTCCAGGCTGGTCCAGCGGTGAATATCGACCGGAGGGGATGATGCCGCTCACCGGTTGAGGTAACAACAATATCATCTCCCCTTCGCCCTCGACCCGCAAAACCATTCATCCTGCAGCCTACCCGGCGCCTCCACCACAGAAATAACAACAACCCTTGGAATCATCCAACTTCCTTTTATTTCTTTTCTCTCTCTTTATCTTACACCCTTTTCTAACACGGAGGATTTTAGAAGAGCAGAAAAATTATATTGGCCGTGCAAATAAAATTCAAACCGCAGCAGGCGGTCGCCCGCAAACAGCGAAATAAAAGCGAAACAAATAAATAAAAAAAAAGAACGAACGTTTGTGAACGAGAGCGACAAGAGAGTAACGTTTGGAATGGGAGAGAGAGGAAGAGGGAAAACAACAACAAGCAGAGAAGGAAAAGCGAACATTTTAATCGCATTATTCCCGGCGGAATTTATTTTATAATTCTGCCAGATCCAGTTATCGCGCCTCCGGGCTCTGTGTATTAACAGATTGCGGCTGAAAAATTGCACACCTATGAGTAATGTCGCTCCGCTTCGAACCGGGCTTGAAAATAATACAAAAAAAAAAAACAAACAAAAACAAGGGAAAAAAAATAAAAATAAACCCTTCCCCATTGAATCCGCACCGAAACCGCAATAATATTCTGTTTATTTATTTTTTCACAGCTCCCCTAAAACCATTACATTTTCCAATACAAACTTTCGATTTGTATTATTTTTGTTCTTTCTGTTCAAACACACCATAATAATTGCTTAATCCACTCGCAAAACATTTAGAACATTTAGCATATTAAGTAATTGCAATTTAAAATAAAATTTATCAATTAAACAAATTATTTAAACTCAATTTTTGAATAGAATCGGTAACATTTATATGAACAAATATAAATAACATTTAGAAATTGATTAAACTTAGATTAATAATAACAATAACTTTGTAAATTTTACAAATTTATTTATTTATTTTAAGTTAGAAATTAAAAGAAAAAGAAAAGAAGTTATTTCATTCATATATTAATAAATTTATAAATTTTACTATAATTTTTAAAATGTAAGAAATATACGAATTAATAATTGAATGAAATCAAATTGAATCGAGGTGCGAAAACCGCGGACGGTAAGTAATTTAAAAGTTTCGCACTCTAAGTAATTTTAATAGTCTCTTCGCTATACCATTAAGTTCATTACGGTGGCGTTTTTCCTTCCCTTTTAATTTTTTTTCTCTCTCTTCAGTCTTTTGGTTTATATTCCAACTCCCAACTTTCACGCTCTTTCTCCAAAAACACGATCTCTTTAAGGTGCCCTCTCTCCCCTTCTCATACTAAAACTCGAATTAAACATGAATTTCTTTACATATTTTACACGTTAATCGACGCAGCAGCTGCCGCATCAACACCCCTTCTTATTAACAAACGCTTAAATTAACAAATATAAATTCATTAATAACAGATTCATATTGAAAACAAATATAAATCTTTCTTTCTTCTTTATTAATAGATTCGCTTACAAAAAAAAATCTATTGGTAAAGAAAATAATGTTCGCCACTTTCGGTGAGCATAAATCTTTCCTTTTTAAATTGACTTGCTACGAGGTGTTTTCGAAGGGAAAAAGAAAACGAGATGGAGCGCACACCTACAGTCTCCAGGGTGGAATTCTCCCGGCGTATTCCGTGAGGGGATCATCTTAGTTGACCATTGGATCGAAACCTGACGTCCGGTTCTCACTTACTGATCCAGGTGCAGCTTTTCACGAATTATATACGTGACTATTTCATACATTACATTTCATTTGAGAATCACGAAATTTTTATGTATTGTAATCGTACACCATCTATCGAAATTCTAGAAACTAATTTAAATTTCTATTGATTATTTGTGAAAAGTCACTGCGATGATAAATTTCTCACAATTCTCTTAAAAAATATCATAATACTAATAAGAAATTTGTTAATTGGGAAATAAGTATGTGCAGTATTCGTACGCCATCTGTTGACGTTTTTGAAACTAAATTCAATTTCAATTGAGCTTTGTGAACGTTGTTATTCTGAGTCATTTGATGTTAATAATAGTCACTGCGATGATAAATTTCTCACAATTCTCTTAAAAAAATATCATAATACTAATTAGAAATTTGTTAATTGGGAAATAAGTAAGTGCAGTATTCGTACGCCATCTGTTGACGTTTTTGAAACTAAATTCAATTTCAATTGGAGCTTTGTGAACATTGTTATTCTGAGTCATTTGATGTTAATAATAGGTGTTTTTGGAGGTGAGATAGGCTTTGGGGAGGGAGAGCAGGATCATTAGTGTATTCATTTCGTTCGCAGCTGTGAAAACGTTTATCTGGCGATGCGATTTGTTTTGGGATGAAAATGGAGGGTTGGATGCATATTAGAGAAGAGAGAGAAGTCTGGCCGGCGGCGGCTTGGCTTTAGGACCGGAGCCCTTTGTGCGTGCGTGTGCGAGCGTGTGTTCGAGCTGTAGGGAAGGTGAGGGAACATAAATGTATGTGCGAGTGGTAGTAGTACTACATTCAACGTGAAATACGTCGTTGGGGTGTGCGACACGGCGTAGGTAAACCATGGAGGGAGGGGTGGATTTCGGGATCTGGATTTGAATCTGGATCCGGAAGAAGAGGAGGACAGGAGTTGTTAGGATTGTTGTGGAAGAGAGAAGGGTGCAAGGATCCTTTTGGCGCGAGGCGTCCATGTGTGCATATTGTCAACCGCGCGTGTGTGCCCTTTGTGTCGGCCGTGACGGTCCTCTCTTATACACACAACATACCTACCTACCTACCGGTTTCGCATTCACGATTATTCTGAATGAACAAAACTGTATAAAGAAGAGTGGAAACTCCGAATTGCAGCGAGAGTAAAAGAGACGGACTGCATGAATGACGAACGGCACAAAAAAAAAACATCCCCGGTGTTATTCTAAGGTATTATTTTTATTTTATTTTTTTTCAACCCTCTCGAGACCTCAACCCCCTCGGTTGGGGTGGCGCGGACAAAGCAACGCACGTGCCTAGATTAAAAAGAAAAATCTAAATTTTAAATTGTTTAAAGCCCTTTCTCTCTCTATATATATATATTTAAATAAACACAACCCACGCAACAACAACTTTTTGCTTCACATTACTTTTATTTTTCTATACTCGTTGACCGCTGCAAAAAAAATCTTTGCTTCTCCCACCAATTATACATTTTTTTTCCAATTCCTTTTGATCCGACTATTTACAAAAGCCGGCTTTAATTAGGGCCTCTGAGGAGTCACACACACACACACAAAATATAAAAGAAAACTGTGTACATGAAAGAGAGGAAATGTAGGGAGAGAGATCTGTGGTAGTAGGTAGGTAATTCGAGCGTACTTTTTTCGACGACTCATTTTTCCTTCGGATAATTGCAATTTGTCATTCACGTATATATTAATGCCCGGTAATAAGACGTCATTATAATGGGACGGAAAATAACAAGACCGAGGAGATCTGGAAGAAGATTAGTTTCGATTCTTACCGACCTCATTTATCAGCTGCTGCTGCTTCTATATAGACGAGATGCCGCTAGTAGAGCCACTACACTCTCTACAAGCTAACTAACTAATTTAATGTGTAGACGCGACTGACGAACAAATCGCATGGGAAAATAGCGATTTTTCAAGGTTCCCTGAAAGATGACCTTTCAAAACACACACGAAACAACATGAAAACCCATAATTCAATTAGTTAACTTATTGTGATATTTTAACAAATTCAATTATTTTCTTTACATCACTTAAAAACAATCCACATTTAAACAATTTTCATATACAAATTAATAATAAATTTAATTAAAAAAAAACAAAACAAAAATTTTAGCAACTTACTTATTATATATTTTGTAAACATTTTTAAAAAATAATAAGGAAATAATGCAATGAATTTATTTTTTTAAAAAATAGTTGGAACATGTGTAAAATGTCCTTTTTGAGAAAAATAAAACTAGTTAATTCTTTGTCAAAGAATATTAAATTTCGTACACAAAAATCTCGACAGTGGATATATTCAATTAGTTAATTAGTTAACTTATTAACTTATTGTGATATTTTAACAAATTTAATTATTTTTTTTACATCACTTAAAAACAATCCACATTTAAACAATTTTCATATACAAATTAGTAATAAATTTAATTAAAAAAAACAAAAATTTTACCAACATACTTATTATATATTTTGTAAACATTTAATAAAAAATAATAAGGAAATAATGCAATGAATTTATTTTTTTTAAAAATAGTTGGAACATGTGTAAAATGTCCTTTTTGAAAAAAAAAAACTAGTTAATTCTTTGTCAAAGAATATTAAATTTCGTACACTAAAATCTCGACAGTGGATCGATATCTTCTCTTCTCTTTGATGATGATGAGGATGGAAATGAGGAAAAAAAAAGTGTTCTAAGTAAGTTTGTCTTGAAAGTAACAAGGCGGATATTATTAGGACCGAAAGCTGAGACAAGTGACGAATACTTCTTTCCCGAAACGATCCATTAATCCTATGCAATAGAAACGGCGGTACGACTCTAGAAGACTTCCAAAGATGCTTTCTTCTTCTGAGTTATTTTTTTTTCGTTTAATTTTATTTCTTTCTCTTGTTCGTTTCGACGGTCTGCTCTATTTTTCGTACTATTTTAAGCCATTTTTATGTAAGCAATTTCGTCGTCTCAAAGTGCCGGTGCTGCCGAAACGTAATGCAAAGTGGTGTTTTAATATTTTATAAGTGGCAATTATCCGTTCACTCTCTCTGTCTTTCCCTACAAAACTAACATCGCGTGTCTTTGTGGCCGCTTAATCCTATTTCCGTCCGGGATGGATGGATGGATTATATATGAATGCGTATGCAGGCAGCAGCAGCAACAGCAGCATTCGAGATGAAGTTGTTTGTGGTTGCGAATCATAAAAGCATTTATTAGAGAGGACACGTGTTCGGTGTTTCCAGGTTCTCCTGCTCCCTATGAAATCATTCAATTGCCCGTTTTATTGTGTCCTCAGATCTGAAGGAGTTATTACGGCTTAATTATCAACATCTGCGACATAGTTGGAATGCTCACCTTCATGTACACACAGCAGACACTCTCAACTCTCTTTACCGCAAAGCCCATCATTCTTGAAGTCTATAAATAATGATTTTATAGGTGCTCCGGCTCACCCGGTGGGTCCCAATTTACCGAGCCATAAAACGAATCTATTAATTGCTCGCTCGCTCTCTCACTACTCCATCCAACCTCTTAATTGGTCTTAAGGTATATCAGTCGAGTGTCTGTTTGAGTGTGTGTATGACTATGGGCATGGCCGGTGTGTGTACGTGTGCGTGAAAGAGAGTAGTTTTAAGAATTTGTCATCATATTTCACGTGTCAGCTAACCATTTGCCGGGTCACTTGTGTGCCGTTCCTGCAGTCAGCGCGCTGCCAAGTGGCCGTGATTGAAGACCCTCCGACCTCGTGCCTTCTCTTCACTCCTACTGAATCTATCTATATTTCTCTCTCTCTCACACACACATACACTCTTTCGCACTCTCATTTAAACAAGGAGAGGAAAACAGCAGGCCGCACTCGATAAGGTATTAAAGGCTTTCGCTTTCGCCGAATGCAGAGAGTTAACCTGCGTGTTTATTATTGAGTTAACAATTTGAGAGGAAGCCGCAGTTCCTGAAATTAATTCGGAATGGCAAAGTTTTAACGAGCTCCGGCAACTCACTCCTACAACTCGACTGCAAAAGGGCTGAAAGGGAAAAGAGAGAGAGAGAAAGGTGAGGAGAGAGCAACTAGAGAAACCACCTTTTAATATTTCATACAAATGTTAAATTAGTTTTATTTTTCACAATTTTTACTTTACTTTAATAATCAATTTAATAGTATTAGTCTTTTGAAAATAAATATTCAAATTTCATCGCATTTTTCCCTTATTGAAATTGATTTAATTTTCCCTAAAGATTTTGAGAAGGTAATTTCTGAAGATGCTGAAACTGTTTGTATCATTGATGAAATTTTGCAAATTTATCACCTTTTAATATTCCATACAAATGTTAAATTAGTTTTATTTTTATCAATTTTTACTTTACTTTAATAATCAATAAAATAGTATTAGTCTTTTGAAAATAAATATTCAAATTTCAGCACATTTTTCCCTTCTTGAAATTGATTTAATTTTCCCTAAAGATTTTGAGAAGGCAATTTCTGAAGATGCTGAAACTGTTTGTATCATTGATGAAATTTNNNAAATTAGTTTTATTTTTCACAATTTTTACTTTACTTTAATAAATAAAATAAATATTCAAATTTCATCACATTTTTCCCTTATTGAAATTGATTGAATTTTCCCTAAAGATTTTGAGAAGGCAATTTCTGAAGATGCTGAAACTGTGTGTATCATTGATGAAATTTTTGCAAATTTATCATTGTTGCTTGAAGGTAGATACTTGCTGTATATAGAAGATAGAGTAAAGTACCGAAAACACTGCTTCCTTGTGGTATGCAATATAAATAACTATGATTTAGGAGTTATAAACTTGTATGTGTGTATGTTGGATATGTGTCTGAAGCCTAGCTACAGGCAAAATTCATCGGAATTCTATTTCGGTCTTGCGTCACGTAAAATATTTATCTTTGGCTCATCTCAGCTCCTCCAGTAAACAACGATTGTCTTAACAACCCACCTTTCTTTGTAAATAATCGCTTATCCCATTCGTCTGTCTGCTGCCGCTGCCTCCTAGAGCCGTGGAGGCTGTTATTGCGGCGCACGACGGAGAAAAAGCGCCCCGTGAAAAATGTTTTTAGTTGCACCTTTCTCTCTTCTTCATCCTGTCCGACATGAGCGGCATCCCCTTCGCATCCACCTCAACCGTATTCTGAAACCGAGAGGCCGACTGAAGGGCGCCACTTCTCTCTTTCTCTTCCACACACACACATTGTACGTGTGTATAGCAAATTGGGGGAGTCCCCCGGATTCCTTCTCTGTCGCTGCGTGCATCTGGATGCGTGCTTCGAAGCGAGACGACGAAAGAGAGGAGAGAAAGAGCATAATGAAAAGTGGGCTCGGGCTTTTTAGACTTTGATGTATTCGCAAATTCATACCGACTTCACGTCGATGAACTCTAAAAACTCATCTTTTCAAAACGTAATTTATCTTCGTTTCACGGCTGTTTTCTGTGTTTACGTCCACGCAACTAGAATAATTGAAGGTTACTCGGCGAAAATCCATCTACCATTCAACGATCCTTTTCTTCTCACGCAGCATCTCATCATCATCAAATACCTTTTTCAACATATTTATACTTTTTTCCATATAATTTCTCGTTTTGTGCGTGGGCGAAAAGGTAAACACGATTGGGGAAAAGTCAATATCGCGACTTGGGAGGGCCGTGAGGGCTGCTAATGGCAGCGTGAGGGGGGGGGGCGCCTACTACTATTAATCATGTCAAGTGTTGCACCAAACATGGCCGCTACGTACACGGAACATCCATCGCAGATAAACACATTACGTATGGATCCGGTGGGCCGATAAACAATTCCACATGGCCGTGGCTCCTCTCGCTCTTCCTTCTCTTATCAGCAGAAGAGGAATGGACGAGAGTGATGGGAATGAGAGAGACAAAACGAGAGGAACGTACGATTTTCACGTGCGACCCCCCTCGCATTTCATATTCAACAAGCGGCCGCAGCATCCCGCGATATCCTTATGCTCTTCGCCATCCCCCCAAACAAATAGAAACACAATTGGACGAGCCTCTCCATTTCCACGCACTTCAAGAATCCAGCACACTCATAAATAAATCCATAGATGGCAGCTCCTCCAGTTACCAATCACATACGAAATTTTATTACTTCTATTTTGACAGAAATTACAGACACACCATTAGTACCACAAATCTTCAATTAGAGACACATTTTATTCTCTGAATATCCAGTTTTCATATAAGGATATTGACGTATCTGTGACTATCGTGGAATTTAAGTAATTAAAATTTGAATAATTTCTGAATGAATTTATTGAGAAACTAGTTACAATTTTTTTGCTTTCGGAGAGAGTACCTGATTTCCACCGAAAGCAGAGACTGTGTAGAGGCTTTGTGTAACGCGGATAACCTTCGCGCGATAACCTACGGCTGCCACTCGGTTCGATTAAAAAAAAATGAGAGAAACTACCGATAAAACACACACTCTCTGTGAACGTACACTTGTACAGACACACACACACAATCCAAGCTACATTGTTTCCAGAAACTAAAAGATGAAGAACAACAACAACAACAACAAAAAGCAACAGTACAAAGCACATAAATCTCGGTAATTACGCACATAAACATTGATCGATGGATGATGATGATGACTCAATTACGGATTTGTGCAACATCATGAAATTTAATGCTGTGAATCAGCAGCAAGTTCAAAATACAAGTACCTTCATCGTGCAGACTTATTCAAAGCTATACTACATCTAATTTCACTTAAAGTATTCGAAAACATCTAATATTTCCATCTAATATTTCAATTTTATATATAATTAGTAAGAAAGAATCGATTCTATTCCTATTTTGATCTTTAAATAAATTAGAAATGTTATTTTAATTTTTTTTTTCTTGTTTTCTTTGGTAGATTTCATAATGAAGTCGTTAATTATTTTCATGCTTCGGAATGAATGGATCGTTTAGGACGGAGTGCATTCGTCATTCATCGTCTCCGGTTTCCTTCCTAATAATAAATATATCTCTTCTATACTTTTTTCAACGACCGACTCCTCCGACACTCTTTCAAATCCAGTTCCATTTCTTTTCCAAACTGACAGACAAACTGCCGAAATCGATACACTCCGCACAAATGCACGTTTTACGTGTTACATTTCACCAGAACAAAGAAATAACAGCTTTAATATCGAAAATTTACAATAGATTTTCTACAAAATAATTAAAAAGTATTTACATTAATTGGAATTTAATCAAAAAGTGCCTTATTTACTTTCATCTTCAATCTTATCGTAACTTTCGTATTTATTGTGAAATTTATGAAAATTGTTGTGAAATATCTTGATTAATAATTGGTTAATTGGAAAATAAAATAAATATGAATTTTATGTTGGAAATAGTTTGGTTTACTGGAATCTGTCATTATCTTATCATACGTTCGGAATGATGGTGAGAGTTCAAGCATCTAACCCCAATTTATACATTTCTCACTTCTGATTTTCCATTCTCTCTCTCTTCGGATTCAGACGAATCTCGATTCAAAGAGAAGTACAATTACCTTTAATAAATTGAAGCGACGATTCACGTCGCACGAACAAAGAATGAGAAAGGCACGTCTGACAATTATATCGCGCTATTTTAATTAACCCAAGTGCCACCGTTGATTTCACGTAATCAATCTCGAAATGAGTCACCGTTCTGCAACCTCCGAAACGGTAAACACCATACCTATACAATATATAAAAAAAACATATCCATATACGTCGTTACATAAACGACGTTTCGTGCAAACCGTACACCTTTTGCCTCGTTAGCTAACTCGAATCATAATCAGCTCTTTCTCTATATTTTTTTTTCCACATCAAAAGTGCAGCAATTGAGGTGAGATATAATAGTGAGAGCGTTGCGTCATCGTTTATTTTAAAAGCGAAAATTGATGAATTGCGCACCTTTCGCGAGACCAGATAAAATATCGCTTAGACTCGCTGAAACTTTAGGGACGATAAAGACACAGCTTTTTTCTTTCTTTCTTTCTTCTTCTTCATTATTAATATCTGCGTCGCGGAGAGGAACATTCAGCAAAAATTCGCATCATTATTCCGAAATTTTAATATTAATTGGGTCAGATGATATCTCCTACAGATCACAGCATCATATGCTCACTTTTTTTTTCAAATATAAAATTAATCTGAAATATTTCACGAATTGACGCAAATTTTAAGTAAAAAAAATATAAAAATAATGCATAATCGAATTGTTTTATCAAAAACTCAATTTTCTGTTTATTTCAATTAAACGTTTATAAAAATACGAAAGTTACTAAAAAACGATTATATTTAGTAATTATGAAAACAAATAATTTCAATTTTGTAAATAAATTATTTTAACATCTTGTTAATTACATTTTAGTAAAGCTACAAATGAAATTATAAAAATATTTACATTTCTTATACTTTTCTTGTCATTGAAACTGCAAAAAAAATAAAAGTAATGCACTTGTCTTCAGCAACAATTCATATAAATTACACCTGTTACATTGCATTCAAATAATAGACTGAGATGTCTTTAAAGTAACGCGAATTTACGTTTAGTGCTAGACGCTTATTATAAAAGCAAACATTGCAATAACTTTGATCGGAGACATCAAAACAAAAACATAAATAGAGGTGCATTCCACGTGCAATTTATAGTTTATCCACATCATTCTTATAATATCTTCTCGAACATCAGGTATTTTTATAACAACATAAAATTATAGTCATCTTCAAACAATTTTTAATATAAAAATAAATCCAAACTTTAAGAATATTTTATATAAAATTCAACAAAAATTATGAATTAGTTTTGCTGTTGTTGGGAACAAGAAAACTTGAAAGTGTGACGCGATGTCATCTCATCTATCAAGATTTGAAGTGAGCAGAAAACCTAATTCAGATTGATAAGATGGAAGTGAGTGAATGAATGCGAGAAGAGGTTTTCAAGAACTTTCCCTGGAGCCTCTCACTTAATTTCCTTTAATGAAATTTAATGTTTTCAGGCGTCGCGTCGCCTGTTCTTATTTTTATTCGACGGAGGAAGTGTGTCCCATAGAGCGGGAACGCTCAGGAATGCCTTCACCTCTCATCCTTCTCCTCTCTCTTTAAGGAACGAAGAAGGTTTGATGATGATTATTGCAAATGAGATGTGTGTCTGTCGTCTCTCACCTCGCCCGACCCGACCCCGTCGATCCCGAAACGGAAGGAGAAAGACGAATGAGGAACGAGAGAAACAGAGATGAAGCAAGGTGACACAGTTTTTTTGGCTTGCTCCTCCGACGAGCACCTGCCACGCACAATTTAGCAGGGTTTTATTAAATAAAGCACACACCTAGAGCAGGAGGACATCAATACGCGCGCTCCTTTCGGATTCCCAGACTATTTTTAATAACAACATTCCCGATATAATATATTTAAAACCTGGGTCGGGACGCCTCCTTCTCCTGCAGCAATAAAACGCCGAAGGCAAGAGAACGAAGTTAAGAGATCAAATTGAAACTTCACTCTCTCCTCTCTCCAATTATTTTTTTTTCCTGTATTCCGTCAGATATATATATGTATTATTTTATGGACAGTAGACTTGGGGAGCGGCGGCGGCGGCGACGGCAATCTTGATTCCACTCGAAAACAACAATAAATCCGAGTATTTAAAATGATCTCTCGTAGCATCATCTCTTGGATACGTGTGATTGGCTTCAATCTGCGTGAGTATCGCGATTGGTCGTTTCATGGTAGACCTGCTGCCACCCTCTCTCGCTCCCTACTCGAAGAGGGTCGATGGTGCGAGCGAGTTAGTGGAGTTTAAAGAAAAAAATAAAATAAAAAAAAAACTACACATCGAAATAGTAAGTGTATGAGATGGGGGTAGGTAATATAGATCGCGTTTCTCGAGAGGGGGAGAGGAGCCTAAATCAAGATAAGGGAGTCTGGAGAGATGATGAATGAGTCCACTCGTACAGGACAGGACACCAACCGAATACAGAAGTTACAAGAGAGAAAGATGAAGGAAAAGCACAAAAAAAAAGAGAAATAAAGGTGCAAGAGAAAAGACATTTTATGGGGAATTTACAGCACAGGTCGTTACTCATTTCGGAACGATCGCTTGATTAACTTTCTGTCTTGAGAAAATGCAAGCACGTAAAACGGGGACATCATTCTTCAAAAAAATTCCTCGAGGATTAAAAAGAACAACAACTTTCTTAATACACCTTTCTTCTATGAGATTTATATTTTCCCCACGGAACTTTTACGCTTTCACTAATAACATTTCAGCAATTTGATTTGCCAATATTTATAAAAAGAGATTTAAAATTACATATTATTGAAATGTTGGTTGAAATGAAAAGTTAAAATTTGCAATTTGTTGGAAATTTCACAACTTTTCAACTATGACAAAAAAAATATCTGTCTATGTATTTCTAAATGTTGTTTGTAAACGAAAACTTATTTTCATAACAAGATGGAAAAGCTGTAATTCCTGCAGACAAAATACTTGACATATAAAAGTTAAAATTTGCAATTTGTTAGAAATTTCACAACTTTTCAACTATGACAAAAAAATAAATCTGTCTATGTATTTCTAAATGTTGTTTGTAAACGAAAACTTATTTTCATAACATGATGGAAAAGCTGCAATTCCTGCAGACAAAATACTCGACTTATAATAGATCGGATGGTTAAGAAACGAAAGATAAAAAGTGTACAAGGAATCCGCATTAAAATTGGGTAAACAAAGCGGAACGATTTTGACGAGTAGCGTTAAGCCAAACAATAGGTGGCAAAACAACAAAAAAAAAATAACACAAAAATAAAAGAAGGAACGTTATGTGGAAAGAACCGTTCGCGGTTTACGTTGCATAGGCGAAATTCCTAAATAAATTTTTGGACGACGACTGCCTTTGATCATTCATTTTGGCGTCTTATTTCTCTCGCTTTATTTCTATTTTTTCGCCCATCATTTTTGACGCTTCGACTCTCTCTCTCTCTCTTTCACTCTCTACTTCTTCGACGCCGCTCATCACCGTTTCCGTTGCCGTTTCTGTCTCGTGCAGAATGCGAGACACGATGATTAATCCTTGAAAGACAGGAGAAGCAGCGAGCATCTCAACAGCATCCTCCCGACGTTGAACGCGATTTGTCGCGGCGATTGCGTAACGCGGAATGCGCGACCGTGCACATCCTCTATTTATATAATTGTTACACCTAAAAAGCTAGGTGGCATTAATCAAGTCCCCCGAGCGACGGTTCGGGTTAGAGAAGAAGAGGAAGGGGGGTGGGAGAGCAGAATAAATATGGATCGTAGTGGCGAAATTGTCGCATCTTTATGATACGGCGACACTCCGTTTCGCAGGGTGCGAGAGGTGCATTAATTTACTACAGTCGAAATGGAATTTATAGCGTCGTATCTGTACAGATAATGAATCTGGAAGCGGTAGTTTCCATCGGGCCAAGAATATGCACAAATGCATTCCCCTAACGTCGAGAGATGGTAATATTTCTGAAAAATGATTCCTTGTAATGTAAACACACTCTTACACATCTCCGTATACATACATATATAAATAGAGAAAGAGAGAAGAAAAGATGCATAGATACTTAGAGATTCGCAGAGGAGTAGAAAAGAGATACTCGAAGATCTGTTTTTCCACATAAACGTTTTTATCTCTTGTTTTTCCTCATCCTCAACGAAGCACATTCACAAAAGAGAGACGCGACTCCAATTCACTTTCCATTTCCTCGAGTTAGGCGCCACGGCCGATTTCCTTTTCGCTTTCCTTTCCCGGGGCGCCGTTTGTTATTTTTGGCAGTCGTCCGTTTCGTTTGTTTTCCTAGCGCGGCTTTCCATTTAAAAATCCATTAATTAGGGACCCGTGTGCTCAGCGTCCCTGATTAATCTTCATCTTCGTTTAGAGAGATTCCTCTTTATTTTTCCCCGTTGAGCTGACATGTATTTAGGACAAAGTATCAATACCCGAGGAACTCTTCGAATATCATCCTGATTAGATTTAACGATCACAAAGAAAAGTAATCGTAAAGTAAGTATATAATTATGTAAGTATAATTCATTAAAATAAACTATAGCCCGAATTAATGTAGTGTATATCTTTGCACTATAGATTAGAATGGATTAGTGAAGGGTGAAGCTAGGAAGTGCAGGACAATGCGGTGGATCTTAACCGATGAGAGAACGGATTTGGTTGGTAAGGACAAGGAGTACTCTGGAAATCGATTAATTGATGGAGTGGGCTAAAGGAAGGAGTGGTTGGTTTCGGACCGATGAATAATTGTTGCATCAAAAAGGGGTTGGTTGGTTGGTTTTGGAGTCCTGAGTAAATATTAGTAAGTGATATATGAATGGAATCTGGGCGAAATCTTTTCGGCAATTAAGTAGAGCCGTGAGCAGACCGACCGGCGTTCCGGATGGACGATAAAAGCATATCCACATGAATATATAGATATATAAAAGGGAGAGAGAGAGTGTGAGAAGGATATTATTAATTAGTCAAGTCGGTCGGTTTCATGGACGATTTCTTAATAATTCAAAGAGTTGTTGGAAGTCGGCCTTCGGGCGTGACCAAATGGACACGCGCTACAAAAGGACCTTCCTCCTCCTCCTCTACCAACATTCTCTCATTCTCTCGTACCGCTTGGATCCTCGCATCTTCCGACTCGGACGGTGGTCAAAGCAATTACCGGACGGATTTCGCAAATTTTAATTATCCGATAAGAGCTTCAACCGCCGCCGCCTCTAACGCCGCCGCCTCCACCATCTCTCTTTTAATGTTTGCATAATTAATGGTTCTAGGGGATATTATTTTGCGGGCGCGGGGATTTGTCGTCCAGACAAGGTGGCGCAGTTTAAACGTTGGGTCATCCGGTCCCCAGGTCCCAGACCAAATTTGAAAGATAATTACTGGACTGGACTGAACTGAACTGGACGGACTTCCACAACCCTTCTCGCAACTCTCCCCCGTACGTACGTACGGACAACTCCACTAATTCTGTTACCTTCCACCTCGTCTTCGTTCTCCTGCAATTCTCAAACTAATATCAAACTTTTTTCTCTTTGCCCAGCAATCATCCCATAACATTCTTCATTTAACATCGTTTTTCTCAGAAATGAAAGGACAATAATCTATTCTATGTAATTATATAAATTTATAGTTAAGATTAAGGATTAAATCTATAAATAAATGCTAAATTTTGGATTGATTAATGGTAACAAAATTTGATTTAAATCCTGGTTGTTTTTGTAAATATTTTGTTGGAGGAGGTCAAATTTAAGGCGCACGTCCTTCCTCCTTCTTTCCCAGGACGGACGATAATTCAAGGTTTTCGCTGGGTGCTTTATGTTAATGGCGTGTACGCAGGTCTGCAAAGGATATTTCAGAAAATACGATTTAATCTGAAAGCGTGTGCACCTGTTTTATCGTCGCAATTAATCAGAAAATAAATTAGTAGTGAAATGTGGAGGCGGCTGAAGCGGCGGCGGCGCAGGTTGTAATGTATTTCTAATGTAAATTTCGACTAATTTTGCGCTGAGAGTTGAAATGTATTATTAATAATATGCCGCGTCCTGCGGCTGAATTATGAATGAACGTATCCGTGGCCGAGGCGTTTTTACTTTTATCGCCGATTTATGGCGCAATTACGCTCCTGAACTATTTCACTTCCACGGCTGCCTTTTCATCTTTTTTCTCACACTCCCCTTCCCCTTTTATTTTTCATTTCATAATTGCGGATAATTCAAATAATTTCATTAATTCCATCTTAAATTGCTTCGCATAACGAACGTGTACCTCGTTTAATAGACGAGCGTCGAAAATAAACGTAAATCTTTGACGCAGAACGAGATCCACGCAAACATCGACGTTACTGCAGCAAATGATAATCGAAAACAGTCCATTGGTCCGTGATGATGCCATCAATCTAATCTATATAGATACGCGGAGAAAAGATACACGGATGCAGGAGGATAGATAACGGTCGATCGGCCATTGCGGTAAGGTAAGTAAGTGAGTCGTCCGGAATTTATATTTTTCCGATAACAACTGTACCTCCAGCAAATAAACATACAGTTTTTGAAAACGGTCCAATCGTTCGAATGTTGGATGGGGGTAGGTAGGAGGAGGGGTTGGTTGTAGTAGTAGTAGCAGTAACAGCAGCATCGAATTTATACGCGAAACCAAACAACCAAACCAAACCACCCAACCCTCCGCGACGACACGAAATATCTATTATACCGATCGGAATTTATTTTCCGCCATCCCCCTTCAAAAAAAAAATAAAAATAAAAACCGCATACATGGATACATATACACGCAGTCAGTCGCACAGCAAACGCGACGTAAAAAAAAGCTGCAATTGTATTACATTACATTTGTTCCACAGTTGCCCCAGGTTTCCGCACTTTGCACTATGCCGCAATTTAAACGACAATTTGCACATGTTAACTTCAAAATTCTTTAATTGAAACTGTTCGAAAGTTTAAAATGAAAAAAAAATGGTATATCTTAGAATATGAGCAACAAATTGGCTTGTCAGACCTGTATGAAATTTTTGTTTTTCTTTTTAATTTTTGTATTTTGTTGGTTTGTTTGCTTGTTTATTTGTTGATTTACATACTCAATTGTCGATGATTTTATGCAGCTGCTATTCTTTTATATAT
>NW_017097292.1:29356-30061 GCF_001412225.1 Nicrophorus vespilloides
ACTATTATTTCACTTGCTTTTTATTTATGGGCTAATTGTGCATGCCCGCGGGAATTGTGTACTTTATATTTATTTTATTTTTTTCGGGACCGAAGGAAGAACAGTCGATCTTTTGTTTTCTACTTGGAAAAACTGATTCGGTTCCCTTTGGGCAAATGTACTCATTGTAAATTTATTTTATTTTGTTTTCTTTGTATCTGTTCTTTTGGTCAATAAACTTGATTATTATTATTATTATTATTAAATATTGTTGAGTTATTTTGCAAACAGAAATATGAAAACGTGAAAAGGCAATGAGGAGAGGAAGAGAAGATGTGAAAAGAGAACTGAGCCAATTTATTTAATCGGTATAGTGGGTGTCCGTAATTCCAGCAAAGAAGGGACGTGATCGAATTCACGAGACACCGTAAGCCCAGAGACGACACCTGAGCGTCTCCAGATTTCCGTGGATCAATCCACCCTCCCCGGACTTCCCTTTTCTTATCCACCGTTCATCGGGACGCCTTCCTACCCCTCCCCAACTCGCACTCACCTTTGCCCGAAGACATCTCTCCCTCTCCTTCCAACATTCTGCAGCATCTCGCAGTCTCACCCACGGTGGGATGATCGCTATGACTACGAAGACGATGATGATGATGATGAAATCCAATTTGGGTCCAGGAGAATCCCCGGTGTGTGGGCAGACGGACGGACGGTCGAAGGGGG
>NW_017097293.1:0-11048 GCF_001412225.1 Nicrophorus vespilloides
GGTTAAAAAAGTTCCCCGACCGCTGATTTAAACCTTTATTTATTTTATTTTTTTTTTATAAATTTCAATGTTTAGAAAATTATTTATGTGTTTGAAATTGAAACATGACATTTTCTATACGGTTGCGAAACAGGTGAATTCCGTTTTTTTTTTTCATCGTTGTTGACGTGCAGATTTATAGTTAACACGTGCGTTTCATATTCGAATCTTGTTTGTTGTTAGTTACATTTTTTGTTCACAGATGCCAATAGTTGTTGAATTTTGAATGTTTTCTTATAAATCACATATTTCTTAGACTTTTTTTTTGATGTAAAATGTTTTTTTTTTAAATATTTTGTTCATATTTTTTAGTTTGCTATAAAGTTACATAATGATTTTTTTATATTCAATTAAAAAAAAACTTGACTTTTAATCGAACAAAACTATTAATAATAGTAAGTAATGGTATTAGGTTAAATTGACGATTAAGTGAGGGAAGCAGAGTGAAAAATCATTACGTAATATATTGCTCCTTTCTGTATGTATGTATGTTTTTTACATTGATGGGAATCGCTTGTGATGAAAGTGAAACATCAATTACGTTGGGATCCCAATGTGTAAGGGCTGGTGTCCTCTTCCTCCTATAATTAAAATAAATCTGCCGCCGATGGGAAGCAAATGGTGCCGCCAATTAAAGCCGATATTTTACACGGAACGATGGAAAAAAAAACCTGGGATGGGGAAGGACATCTGTCATGTTTATCCACTTTTGGATAGAGAAAAAAAAACTTTCTACCGCAGGACCAAGTGATATACATTAGCGATTCGCGTCCAGCTTTTTCGTTTTATCTCCTTCATCCAACCGAAACCCAGCCCCCCGAATCTCTGCACCCTTCTGCCTTCGCACAACATGAATTAGTAATATCGTACATTTGTACCACCTGCAATTTGCCAGAGTCCGAAAAGCAATTAGCGTTTTTGCGTATCTCACGTTCGGCCCGGCCCGTTTAATTACGTGTATGTGTCTGTATATATGTGTATGTGTGTGTGTGTGAGAGAGAGAGAGAGAGAGAAAGGGCGGCAGTCCCTTGATTTATGCCCTTATAACCGCCGCCGCCACCCCGCGAACCCGGTCAGCTGTCCAGAGAAAAAAGTACTACCGAACACGTAGAATTAGACGCACGTACAGAATTCAAAGTGATGTAACAGTTTCGAGTTACCAAAATCGATGTGTTTTTTTTCTGATGGTGCAAAGTTGACTGAATTCACAAGAATAATTCAAAAAAAATGATTCAATTCCAAAAAATTCAATAAAATTAATTGAAAGCAAATTGAAGTTTTGCTCTCTAATTGGCCATTTTTTTGTTTTGTTTCTGTTTCTGTTTCTCTTTCTATTTTCTTTTCTCTTTTGTTTTTTTGTTGCTTGTTTTGTCTTCATGTTTTCCGGGAAGGTAATTAAACACGGCTATTTTCGCGAGCGAAACAACAAATTTATTGCATCCCGCAACAAGGACACAAGGATGCGCATTTTGCGCTAATCGCGGCATCCATCAGCGCCGGTCCATCCAATGCTAATAATAAAACGCTCGCGTTGACTTACATATCCGTTCCTCTGCGAACACCTGGTCTATTAGAGGAAAACACACAGAGATTCACCTGAAGAAGGTGGCTCCATCTCTGTTCGATGCTTCAACCGCCCCCACGTTTTGTTACGCGCTGATTCTAGTTGTTACGTAACCGAGAAACGGTTTAACGGTTCTCCAGGGAAAATCTCGTTGTTCCACCACAATTTCAACAATTTGATTTTTTTTTTCCATATTTGCATGTTTATCCCATAATAAACTTATTTTGTGAATTTATTTATGTGTAATTTTCTTCATTCACTCAAATTTATTTTAATTATTATAATATAATTAAAGAAATTGTACTAATATTAATTGGTTGTTCTTATATTTCAGGTGAGAGTCATACAAATGGATGAAATTTAAGTTGTTATCGTGCGAGATGAAACTTTTCTAAAAACAGTAAGATTTCTTAATTATATTTATTAATAATTTTGTTCTAACCAGTCTTTATGTTTGTAATTAAATTATTTTTATTCAAATAATTTGAATTATTATTCACAATTTGTACGTTTTAAATTACCGATTTTTTTTTCATATAAAATTAATATTTAAATCAAACAGGATTTTATTTTGTAAATATATACGGGAAATTTTACTTAAATAATTTGATGTTCTGAAAATTCTTGTGTCAAGAAAATTTGTCAATTGAAATCGAAAATTCCAAATTGGAAATTATGTGTAGATTTATCATTATTTAATTAAAACTTAACTATTTGAACTTGTTATGTTACAGAATTTTAAAATTTATCATTTGCTTTCATTGATTATGATATTTGGGAATTATGAATCACGTATTTATTATGAGAGATCGATGATGTAATTGCGTTATGCTGGATGCTGCTGGAATGCGAAAGAGTGTTTCATAAATAAAATATCAGCGGATTGCGGTGTTTGAACTTGATTTTGTTTCGGTGTTTTCGCTTTCGTTGGAAGATGCGGAAGTTTTGTGGGAAAGTAGAAGGGATGGAAATAAACACACAGCAAATAAGCAAGTGGCCGGAAAATGTCCAATGCATAATGCATGAATCGCGCGCGAAGAAGGTTACCTGGGAAATGGCATATAACAAGGGCTGGGAGTTGACTTATTACCTTCGGGGATGAAAATGAAAAGTGAACATCAGGTGATTTCCCTTATAGAAGAGAAGATCTTTCTCATCTCAAAACACGAGGGATGATGCGGTAATGGCATGCAAATTAAGCATTTGGATGAGGTGCATTATTTTGAGGATGAGTAAATAATGGGAGGGTTGCAAAAAACAAACTAAACAAACAAAGAAAAAAACATAATACGAGGGATGATGATAAATAAACGCGGATGGCATATTTTTTAATAAAGCGGGAAATTGATTTGAATGGATCGAGAGCGCGAAAAAAAGGAAACAACAAAATGAAAATATAAAACGGGATCGGCGCTAAATGTGCGGGAGAGCAGTTCAATCGAGAATTGATTTATGAAGTGAGATTTTTCGTGCTTTATTGCTGGAATACAAATCGGTAAAACAAACTCTGCGATAAGCACACGTGTTGATCTGGGCCTCCTCCACCTCTTCATATTCTCTTCTTTCCACTCCTCCACGCTCCGACGATCGCTCGATCATGCGGCGTAAACACATGCATCCAAAGCCAAATCCAAACCCCCTGCGAAAAGGGATGGTTTGCCTTGCTATCGGGGAAAAAAAAAGAAAACAGTAAAAGAAGAGCGCACCTGTAAAGCTCATTCATCTTGTACAGCGCTCGCTGTTTTTCGCTCCCATTTTTTTTTTCACACGCGTTTCCCCGTTTGTTCAACATGTTTGGGGTTAATTCGAATCCAATTGAAAGCGATCCGGGGGTCGGTTTGAGATGGATGGGAAACGGCACGAAAACGGAACGATTCCACCTGGTAAATCGCGCGCTCCGAAACACCGCCGCCCCCACGCTCAAACCTCCTCCATCCATCCACCCAACAAAACAACGATCATCGGATACGGGAATATAAATGGACACCGTAAATCTTCCCGATCCTCACTTTTTATACCATTACATACCTATAGATTTTCCATTTTTTTTTTGTTTTGTTTTTGGTTGCGTTTTGTAGCACCTCGTTTTTCGTCCTCGATATGGAATCATTGATAAATCATTAGTGGATCGTCGTTAAAAGCGCATTTCGCGTTTTTTCCGCTGCGTTTATTTTGTTTTGATTATTCGAGTTATTTTTATTTTGCGTGTAAAAAAAAGGTGAACTGAAATTAATTAAATTTAATTAATTGTCGTTGCCGTTGTTGCGCGTATGCAATATTAATATTGTATATTTATAAACGCCTGTGGATGTCGGCCAAGCGCCGTTACAAATTGCAATTACAAATTAGAACTGTCGTTATATTCCTATTCCACCTATGCGCCGAATGCAATGCAACACCTATGTAGTATATAAATATATACACGTACGTTTGGTGAAAGAGTGGCGTCTCCTCTCGTTCCTCGTTCACCAACGTGCGGATAAATCCTATTTTCGTTCACACTTTTCCATCTATTAATGCAGACGGAAAACCAGAGCTCATTACGTTTCGCAAATTATCTGCCCCCATCATCAACTTCCGCCTTCCTTCCTTTTATTTTTTTTTGTAAAAGTTACGTTTTCGCTTTGTTTTCTTACTTATATTATATTAAAAGCGTTTTCGAAAATATCTTTTGTAATCGGATACGTAACACCCTTCGTTTTTCAATGAAACGATTCATTAGTTTTCTACGAAAAATGCACGAGTCTAAAATGTTTCGTTTTTTTAACTACACTTTTAAATATTTTGGCAGGAGCCAGGCGACATCATTCTTAAATTAAGTATTCTGCGAAATTCGAGCCAGAGCTGAAACGACAATTTAATTGTTTTTTCATATTTATTTATATTATTTCAGTTTTTGAATAACTCGTTCCAATAGAATGCTGATTTCTAGAACGTTTATTTCAAATGCATTCAGTTAAAGTTGAAATTTACATGAAAATAATATTGAGTTTAAAAATGTATACGATTCTATTTTCATTTTACTTTATCTTTGATTTAGAAGGATGTGGTTGCAGCCATTATCAGCTGAGTCATTTGATTACGTTGGATTTTACCTTTAGTTGTAGCAATTTCATTATTTATTTAAAACAAATATTTTCTTGATTTATCGAAATATTGTAGAAGTAATAAAGAATCGATGGTGCGATGATTCCGATTTGCTAGATAATTTATGGAGTGTACCGCAGGACAAGTAATTTCGATGTGACACCTGTGCTTACGTTGGGGGATGAATTCTCTCTCTCTCTCTGTCTTTCTCTATCTGCCCCCCTTTTTGCCCTTTTCCGGTTTGACCACAGGGCCCTGCGCCAGCCGCGCCCTCCATTACTTCGCCATCCTCAGATTTTCATTAAGCGCATCTGGACGCACGTGTGCAACCTCCACCACCCTCCTCATCCTTCTTCGCACCCCCACCGACGATGTCCGACCGATCCTGGGGGACCCTTTTCTCTGCATATTAGTGTACCATGTAGAGCGGGAGTTTCCTCGCCTCGACGGACACGTTTCTCACTTCTCTCTTTGTCTACCTGGAAGTGTGTCTAAATTTAAATCCGTGACCCAGTTTCGTTAAGCGCATTGTTTTTTTTTCCGTTTTCGAGAAGAATACTGGAGAAGCGCAAAACTCGAAGGATGAATTTACGTAACTTTTACATGAATGGGGTAGAGAAGAGTTGAGAGCGTTAAGAGTTTCCGTCCGGCCGGTAATGAGTCCGCTGTTTACCAGCCCTTAGGTACAGGTCACTATTAGTTACTATAGCAACTAGTCTTTAATTAAGATCCCCTTGGGGACAAGCAGGCGCTGACCTCAAAGTGTAGGGAACCGCCGTTCCACGTTTTCTCCGCCCTACTCTCTTCACACCTAACCGCATTCGGAAACTTCCATCCTTGTGTCATCTCCTCGACAAAGATTGCCAATTACTTTCATTTTCGTCCTAATTTTTGTTCCTCTCTCTCTCTCTCTCTCTTTCATTCACTCTCGTTCTCGTTCTAACGCACACACGTATATACAGAGCTGAATCAATTTTGCGGTCGGCAAGACAATGAAGCAATTATACAAATCTTTGTCGCCCATTAATTGTGTGTGTGTGTGTGTGTACGGGTGTGCGGTAGAGTAAGGGTTGGAATGTGTATGCGCCCTTTTAGCTTCAGGAAGCTCTGTTTTTAACCATTACAGAATCCCTCTGTAAATTAGCGTTCTGTGTTTCATTTTTATTTTACTTTTTTTTTACCAAACGCCTCATCATTCAAAACACATTAAGCACTGTTTCAAATGAATTCTAATAAAAGTTCTTCAAAAAAAATGTAATTTTAAATATTTGAAAATTAAAATGTATTCACTTTTCTATTATGATCTGAATGTTTTTTTATCGATTGTGAATTTTCAATTAGTAGATTTTTAATTCTAATTTTTCACTTTTAATTTCTCATATATAATATGTTAAAATTTATTTATGTATAAATTGTACTTTTTTTTCTCTTCTTATGCATCGATGTTTGGCCAATAAATTATTATTATTTATTTTATAATACCAAATATCAAATTGAATAATTTAAAATGTAATTTTCAGTTTATCTCATTTGCTGTAAATTTTTATGTTGTAGATTTAAAAAATGTGTCTTTTTAGATTATGTTGGATTAAGTTGATGTTTGGCCAACAAATTATTATTATTTATTTTATAATACCAAATATCAAATTGAATATTTTAAAATGTAATTTTCAGTTTATCTTATTTGCTGTAAATTTTTATGTTGTAGATTTAAAAAAATGTATCTTTTTAGATTATGTTGGATTTTAAGTTGATGCAGAGGCTTTGAATAAGTTTATTTTAGAATGTAGTGAGAATATGTAGGAATGGAAGTAATGTAATACAAATGCGATGGAGACATAGTTTGGAAGGGAAATTTGTATTTATTGCGGTAAGTAAGGAATAGAAAAAAAAAGGATGTGCCATTAGTGGGGAATTGCAAGGAAAAGGGGGGAAAAAAAAGTGGAGGTTGGAAGCAGCACACGGAGAATTAACTCTCGGTGCAGTGGGGAGCATCACGAAAACGAGCGGCGGAAGTTGAATGTGAGGTAATTTACATTTTAAAGAAGTTTATTGAGTCATGAGGCAGCGTCGGTGGGTCCATTTGCGACAAGGTGCAATGGGCTGATATGTCGTTTTCAGCGAGGAAGACGACTACGGTTTCGCATTAAGTGTGCATCGATGCGACCATACCAGACGCTGAAGCTGAAGCTGAAACCGATGCTGTAGCTGTATCTGAATCTGCTGAAGATTCTCTCACTCTCTTTCTCTCTATACATATTATTTGCTTTTCCTCGAACTGTCGTCGTGCACACGTTCTAGTCTTCAGCGGTGGACCAAGTCGATAGTTTAATTGCGATTTTCAGGAAATATTGACGCAGGTGCGTCTATTTCAGTGGACCGTAAAACCACATTGTACGGACATTAAGCATCGATTAATTTATGGCGCAGCTTTCGTCACCCGATGGTATGGGTGGAGGAGTTTCGAGGGGGGAAAATCGGACGCGTTTAAATTAAGTTCAGTGCCAGTTGCCGGGATCTCTTATTCTTCTTCTACTTCTACTTTTACTTCTTATTTTTCTTCTTGCCTTTTGCCTCTCTTCATCTCTCCTCTCCACCAGAAGCCGCGCCATTTTATTGTTCCCTATTAATTATAAGTCAACTGGGGCCGTTTAATACACGGCCTCGGCCATAATCCAAGCACGGCAGACACACAGACCGCGCGAGTGGTGTATGGAAGTATTAAGTGTCCCGACGAAGGATATAAACAGAGGCGCGCCATCCATCCATCCAGAACCGAAGAGGAACAACATACTTTTCACATATCCAAACGGCGCGGAAATGTTTTCACGCTCTCCAAAATATCCATCAAACCAAATGTGTATATATATATATATTCATACCAATGTTTCTCTCTTTCGCTCGCGCCGTCATCTCTTTCGAATTAATTCGAAATAAATAATTCAGGGCTTCGCGAAACTGGCGCTCGCGCGAATGCGTGTTATATCATCCATCATCATTATTCCGATTTGGCTTATTACGGCGCCAAGTTTCCGCGCGTGCACCTAAGTTCTTAGGTATAATTATTTAAACCCTAATTGTCTCTGCTCTCCGCATTTAAGAGTACATTTATCATACAATTAAGGTTTATCCAACATTCGCTCTCTCGCTACAACCGTTCGCTCTCAATTTAGAAAACGAGGGGCTTGAACTTTACACTGCACGTACATTGTATTGACAGAGAAGTTCAACCCCAAATCGTAACTCGCTCCATTCACCTGTGGGACATTCCTCGACGATAGTTTCGAAGAGTTTCCGCACGGCATATGCATTCCTCAACAAGATTCCGAAACTCGCATATTTTCTGTCGCTGAAGTATTATTAACACATCACTGTCAACTTTGAATTCCCTGTAAAGTTCAATTTATTACGTTAGCTCTAAACCGATGTTTCCATTATATAAGTGTTAATAGTTTTTTAAGACATGTAACTTTACAAAATCTCCTTGATAAAATAATATTATAAAATATAACTAACATTCTTTAGGAATTGTGTAAATACTTAACAATAAATAACAATGAATTTCTCAAATGTAGCAATATTCGTAAAGTTTTAACGTACAAATTACTTTTTTTTATTTAGTACAAAAATAATTATAAAATTTGACGAAACTATTTGGAATCGAATTGAAATTTGATTAAATATGCTATGAATTCCAGTTTTAAAATATTACAATTGGAGTAAATGCGATTTCAATTATAATTTTAGTATATTCTTTAGAAATAATTAAATAATATTTCCATTATAAATTATATAATATGTGCGTTGAAAAGTTTGTATTCATATTGAGAATTTCTGAATGAAATTAAACGAAGGATGTAACAATGAAGTTGTTGGGTTTGATTAATTTGCATTTGCAGAAAGTGTTGCGGTGTTGATTTGGTAATGCAAACGTTATAAACGCAGAGAGAGAGAGTGCAGTTGCATCAATCAAACTATAATCGGCCGGATGTTTGAGATAATGCAGGAAGTTATGCGCTGCAAATTGCGATCAACCATTTGCATTTTCGATTTACTATGTAGCGTTCGTGTGGTTTTCGAAGGTGTACAAGACAAAATAAAGGATGGAATTTAGGGGGTGAAACAGAGATGGGTTCTCTTAGTCATTATTGAATTCTGATCAGGTGGGATTTGGAGTGGAGTAAAACTTGGTCTCTCTCTCTCTCGCTTAGATACACACACGCATATATATATATATAGAGAGAGAGAGTGTGCTGAAGGAATAGGGGAGTCCTGCCGTAATCCTGCTGCTCTGCTCTTCGTCCTCCACTTCACATCCTGTTAATAGAGACGCTACAGCGGGATTTCAATGGAGTTAGTTATCTTAGTAGGTATTCAATTACCCCTCGAGAGCGCACCTAATGTATACCGGAACATCTATCAAGGAGATTGACAGTGGACACGGGATGCCCACATTTCATCAATCGTCTGTCTTGCATATCCTCACTCCCACGCTGGAGAAGGATGAGGAGGACGATCCAAACCTGAGACAGGATGAGGACGAAGAGAGACGACCTAATGGATTGTTTTGCGGCGAACGCACTTTTCTTGCCCGTAATTAAATCCCGCTGTTGAGGAAAATCGATGCGTCCAGATGGATATTCTTCTCCTCGGTTTTCTCCAATTATGTAATTGCGCTCGAGGTGAGGTGGGTTTTCATAATAACTCCATACTCTCTCTCTCTTTCCCTCTCACTCCCAAGCAAATTTAAACTGCCGGCGCCGGCAGGATGTTAAGTTTGGTGTTCTGCAAAGAACGTAGGATGGCACAACTCTTGCGGAACACCGCACCAGACCTGCCTAGTTTGTGCGCGCCTAGTGCCTCCTGCTTTCGCGGTTTCGCCACGGAAAATTAGCTTACTTGTTACCTCGTCGCACCACTTACTAAATTAATCTATTAAATTAACGCGGTGTATGTGTTTGCCCTCCCCAATGTTTCTGTCACCTACATTACCTACTTCTTTCCTAATTATGCAAACACAAATTTAATAAAGCCAGCCGACGACGATTCCCGTTTCTACTTCTTTATTTTTTTTTTGCACTTCTCTTAACAGGTCTCTCTCCGCATTTTCTCGCACACTTGCCCTCCGGTAATTGAGTTACTTTTCGTCGGGAATTTATCGGACCCAAATATTTAAAATTTTAATCCTGTCATCATCCCCTCAACCCCTCTCTCTCTTCTCACGGCGCCGGTTAAACGCGTAATTAACTTAATGTAAACGGCTCCCGGAGCAAATGTTTTTCGAAATTTAAACACCGCCGAATTAGCTTAATACTACAACCCCGGGAATTATAACGTGGATAATATTTGCGTATCGTTTGCCACGTTCTGAATTGTGTGTTTGCACGTTTTCCGGGTTTTGCCCTATTTTTTTTTTTATTATTATTTGCACTTTACTTTTGACCTTTTTTTTTTTAATTCAACACACTCTCAGAGTTTATAAAAATAATTATTTGACTTACACAATTTTAAATTCTCAACTTTGGTGAAAATTATCAATGGAAATATTGTTGTGTCCAACCATTATTATAATCAAACATTTATAAAGATAATGTTAAATTGTATTATATTGTTGTGTCCAACCATTATTATTGTAATTGTTATTATTAAGTATAGTGTATTAACGAACTAGAGACATCCACGGCGTCTCTTAGTCGCATTATTATATAACGCTAAAGGAATGTCTACCTCGACAACCGAAATCCCGACGTTGTATTAACGAACTAGAGACATCCACGGCGTCTCTTAGTCGCATATAAGCTTATATAAGCATAAAAGTACCTCCACCGTGTATTCCAGTTCGATACACTTTAATATAAACAAGCGTAAACATTCCCATCGATACTCCTATACCTTTATACAGATTTCAAGTCCTTATTATATATTCTAAATTGCTTCAAGAATTATAATAAACAAAACACCGAGGCCGATTCCGTGGGAACGCTTAGTCATCAATATAAACAAACCCTACAACCGNTTATAAAATCATTTACTTCTGATTTTATTACGTGNGTACGGTTAAATATAAACAAACCCTACTCCCGATCACAACTCCCACCCCGTATTAATAGGAATTAACTTTGGAAGTAGAATAACTATTTAGAATTAGTCTCAGTAAAACCTTCAAAGACTTATATAGTCTCAATAAAACCTTCAAAGACTGATATAGTCTCAGTAAAACCTTCAAAGACTGACATAGTCTCAGTAAAACCCTCAAAGACTGATATAGTCTCTGTAAAACGTTAATATGAGGAGCATAGTCTCTTAAAAACCTATGACGAGCAGAGTGTTAGATGAATCTTAAATCGACCAAGTAACG
>NW_017097293.1:11054-12337 GCF_001412225.1 Nicrophorus vespilloides
GAGACTCCACAACGACAACACCAGACAATATTCCACTGTGTCCAGAATTCCATCCCTGGGACACGACAATATTTTTATAAATATTTATTACAAAAATCGATGTTTAGATATTTTTTTCAATTGGATTATAATTAGTATTTAATGGAGTTTCTTCTGAGAATCTTTTTGCGAAATTATGAAAAGACATATTAATAATAAAATATTAAGTATATAGTTAAATATTAAAGATTAACTAAATTCTAAATTTAGTTGTTTAAAACTAGTATGTGAATGTATGAAATATTTTGTTGTATCAATATGACTGTGATTAAATAACGTGGATGAAGAATGAAACGTTGATGTCGTACAGCTGGATTTAGTTGTTTACAACCGTGTCCAGGATCGGTTAATTCTTGCGTGAATCCTCGGCGGTTTCGATCGGTAAGGAATTTCGTGACTCGTGTCCTACAACGTAACGCACAGATACATCAGTCCGGTGCGACCGGTGGAGAAGTCCGGCGATACACACACACATTCGCACGCACATACATTCGTCCACCCCCGCAATACACCTCACCGGGGGTTGCTATGACGATAGCCGAGTAGGCGCCATCATAAACACTCATTGTTGTGATGCGGTGCGGCCCGGTAAGTGGCTGCAGGACGTCGTAGGGGGTGAAACGGGTCCGAAACCCTCCTCCCGCCGCCTCCGCTGACGCCGTCTCCACCACCGCCCCCCCTTCGACCGTCCGTCCGTCTGCCCACACACCGGGGATTCTCCTGGACCCAAATTGGATTTCATCATCATCGTCGTCTTCGTAGTCATAGCGATCATCCCACCGTGGGTGAGACTGCGAGATGCTGCAGAATGTTGGAAGGAGAGGGAGACATGTCTTCGGGCAAAGGTGAGTGCGAGTGGGGGGAGGGGTAGGAAGGAGAGAGGGTCCGGCGTCCCGATGAACGGTGGATAAGAAAAGGGAAGTTCGATGAGGGTGGATTGATCCACGGAAATCTGGAGACGCTCAGGTGTCGTCTCTGGGCTTACGGTGTCTCGTGAATTCGATCACGTCCCTTCTTTGCTGGAATTACGGACACCCACTATACCGATTAAATAAATTGGCTCAGTTCTCTTTTCACATCTTCTCTTCCTCTCCTCATTGCCTTTTCACGTTTTCATATTTCTGTTTGCAAAATAACTCAACAATATTTAATAATAATAATAATCAAGTTTATTATTGACCAAAAGAACAGATACAAAGAAAACAAAATAAAACAAATTTACAATGAGTAGCATTTGGCCAAAG
>NW_017097294.1:0-9247 GCF_001412225.1 Nicrophorus vespilloides
GTTCGTTACGTAACAGAGAACCGACGTTTTTTTCGTTTTTTTCTTCCGTTTTTTTACGAATTTCTCTATAAGCTGTAGAAATTGAAAAAAAAGTGAATAGAATTTACCAAAAAACTGGATTTTAATAGCTCGAAAAGTAATAAACTATTTTTATAATTTTATTTTATTAGATGCACGCAAGCGTTGCGCAACTTTCTATTTAACAAAAGTTACGTAACAGAGAATCGACGTTTTTTCCAATTTTTATTTCGTGAATTTCTCGACAACCCCTTAAGATAATTACATAAATACATAAACCATTCGTATGAAAGCTGAATATCTGACCTTTCCAACGAGCCTACTGGCATCTTCGTACTGCTGCCGAGTCGCCTGCTATAAGCTGTAGAAATTGAAAAAAAAGTGAATAGGATTTACCAAAAAACTGGATTTTCGTCAATAGCTCGAAAAGTAATAAACTGTTTTATGATTTTATTGCATAATCACATGCACGCATGCGTTGCGCAACTTTTTATGTAACCAAAGTTACGTAATGTTCGTTACGCAACAGAGAAACGACGTTTTTTTCGTTTTCTTTTTCAGTTTTCGTGAATTTCTCGACAACCCCTCAAGATAATTACATCATCGACCACTCGTATGAAAGCTGAATATCTTACCTTTCTAACGAGACAATTGGTATGTTCATGCTGTCGCCGAGTCACCTGCTATTAGCTGTAGAAATTGTAAAAAATCGTAAATAGGATTTTTTTTTTAGATCCGTCAAGTTTTCACGTTTTTTTTCTTCTTAATTTCACGAAAATTACGTACCTTTTGTTGCATTTCATGATTGCGTAAGAAACGATAATTTCGACAACCCTTTAAGATAAGTACATCATTGACCACTCATATGAAAGCTGAATGTCTCAGCTTTCAAACGAAATTGAAAACATATAAATCTTGCATCGATCATTCCATAGTAGACTTCAGTTTCCGTTGTTATTTATTCTATTTTTACGCTCACGTCAGTCATTCAGTCAGGAGAGAGATTTTGCAGATTTACGATGCTCTTCATCCATTTGGTTTTGTCATAAACATTAGCTTGAAAATAATAGCTTTCACTGTTATTTATTTACTTCTCTCGTGTCTTTTTCCTACATGCACGAGTCGCATTCAATGTAATCGTTATCTGAAAATATATACATTCTGTAATTTTCCTGTCGGGAATTTCAGACTAGCATGAATAAAAAAAAAATTGTATTGCAATATGTGAATGATATCGTTCCCATGTCACTTGCACACTCACTCGTTTCGTATTATAAATAAATATACCTGCTACATACATACATTCACTCGTTTTTTAGCAAATATAGATATGCAAATACACATAAATATACATCACCGATGCATATTTATATATGAATTACATCCGCAAATACGGTTGGTTTTATATATGTTTCTTTCTTTTTATATTATTTATTATTTGCAGATCCGTTCGAGTTCGAGTTTTATTACAATTTATGTCGCACGTTTCGAAGTACGTTCACGTCCATTAGGCAAATAGGATTTAATAAATATATGATGTAACGTACATCAAGCCATGACCTGTCAGTCTGTGTCGACGGGATTATCGATAATCCGTAATAAGAACCCTCTCGAAAAACGTTTTTCAACAAAGACTAGCACTTCACCATTCGAATACAAACGAAATATTCGATATTAGTTATTATTGATTTGATACAATTACTTAATTTAATTTACAAAAAAAAGAACGTGAAATTATTTTATTATTTCACACAAATTTATAATAATAAATCTCTCAATAATGTACGTTTACCAATAATATTCCCTGTAGTTTAAATTTTAATTTGTTTATTTAACTATCAATAAACTATTAGCAGTTTACAAGAAACATCCTCAAAATGAAAATCTTATACAGGTAAACGTCGTTTTACATCGGGTTTACAAAAGGCGTCGGAAATCGAATCGGCGTAAAATGAACCCATATTTACAGTGACGTAACTGTAGGCTTTAGTTTTATATAAGTGTAAAATCAGCAATTAATTAGCGTTATTTCACAGCGGCGAAATTGTGAATCGGCGTAAAACGACTTTACTTATAAGTATTTCATACATTGTTATTAAGAACTTTGATTTCTTATACTTTTAGATTGAATTCGAGTACTTAACATTAAATCAAATATTCTAAATTGACAAGATTTTGTTTTAAAAACAAAAGTTAATTACATTAATTTCATTAAAGTTGATAAAACTTTTATAAAAATTGTATACATTTTAATTACTTACATATTTATCATTAATGTAAGTATTTAATATTTTATCAATAAATTAAAATAGATAATAATGTGTAATATTTCCATATCATATTGATTTGAAACAAAATAACATAATCGTAATTTTTCAGAGAAATTGATGATTAATTTTGAATTTCATTTAATTAAAGTAATTCTAGAAATTACATTTACGTTTGTAGTAAAGAATTATTGATAATTATAAAGTAATTGATTATTTTTTAAATCAGTTTATTCTCTAAAATATAGTTAATTTTTGTACATAAACTAATACGTTTTTACTTCCTCTTGCATTCGAGCCATGTCTCTTTAATATCATTAAGAAACTCGTTCATGTTCTTCAGTTCTTCTGCAACGCATTTATCCATATCCGCATTAACGTTAGCGATCTGAATTAGAGAGTTCGCACGGACCAGAGACAATCCCGTATTGAATTGGCCGATGAGCGTCTGGCAGGGCTCAGAGGTCGGTGTCGTGCAGACGGTGTCCAGTTTGGGCTCTTCGCTTGCCATGAATTTCACGGACTTTTGCGCTTTCAGCAGCTTCTGCATGCTCGGTACGAAACCGCATCCTTTCAGGAACGTCGGTCCACTTATGAAACCCCTTTGATTGATGAACACCGGAAGGTAATGCTGGCACTTTGTTGGTCCTTCTTTCATAGCCTTCTCCATCTGGTCGATTGTCGCCAACTGTTTTTGCCTATTTACGGAGACTTTCTGTTCGATCGCATTTTGGAATTTTTGGATGTTCTCGTCGACGGTTTTTCTTTCTACGGCTAATTTAGCTTTAACATCGCTGACTACAGTTGCTTCTGAAGACTACACCAATGGATTAATTAATGAAAATTTAAGTTAATTATTAATCTTACCTGCAAATAGCAGAATACTAAGAACACAGCTAAACACTGAGATGATTTCATCTTAAACGTTGGAGTAGGACTGGTCAATTACAATATTCTTGTTTTGTATAAACTAGATAACAAATATCAGCTCAATAACCTTTGATCTCTGACATTCTCCGGCATTTCCAATTAACTGACAACAACAATATTTTCTTTCATTGTTAAATTTGCGTATTTCATAACATAACATAATCGAATCCTTTCTATTTCTAATCAAATCAAAATTTGAGACTTTAATCACGTTCTTATACATGATTTTACTGCAATTCAATAAAACTTTTGCATTTATTTCCTAATAAATTGGATTAATCATGCACTTGAAGGTGAGATAAGAAGCGGATCAAATGCAAATAAGATAGTGGTGCAAGTGGAAACCGAGTGATATTGGCTAATTGGAGACACGCCTAGCGGCAGGGATATGATGTAGGTATGCAAATTGAGCCTCTCGAGCTCTTGAACTTGATACGTGGGAACGGGTTTAAGGTCGACGCACTTACGCTCGGGAATTCTACGCGCGAATTCATTGGGGATTTACGTGCAAAACTAAAAATTCCCCTCGATCTGGATTAACACTTCGGATTTCCAGTTGAACAGTGGAGATAAGATGTTTGGTATAAATAGGAGTGACCCGATGATCGTGGCAGTTGCATCTCGTACAACGCAAACAAACATGCATTCCTCTACTAAAATCTTGGTTCTTCTCGTCGTCGCTTGCTTTTATCCAGCAGTAAGTCAAAGAAATTATTATTATTAATTTTTAGTTTCAATTACTTTATTTTTTTATAAATTTGTAGTTTTTGGATGCTGTTAGTGTGAGCGATGTTAAATTGAAGATCCTCCAAGAGCAGAGATACATCGAACAGGTCGTTCCCTCAACGAAATCCTCGATCGCAGATGAAGTCTCCCAGACGAGAAGCCGATTGAATTCGAGGGCTGAGAATATTAAGAGCGACATCAAGGCTGGTGCTAGCAGCTGCCAACGTTGGTACGAGCACATCGAGGGTCTGCAGAAGAGCATGATCAACTTCATGTACCAGTTCCAACCCTGCGAACTCAATTCCGGTTTCGATACTCTTCGCAAAACTAAGGTTTCCCTTGCAAGCTTGGTCAGAGAAGCTGATAAGTTGATGGCGCTCTGCACGATCATCTCACCGAGCAGCTGTTCATCTCAGACTAACTCCATGAACTCTGCCATCGATCTTATTCACTCGAATTCCGAAAATACCGTTTCCAACATCAAGAGAGAAGCTTCTGCTTGCATCGCTACTAGGGCTCAGAATATCGAGAAGCTTTTGGACAGCTCCACCAGCGGATGGCAAAAATGCAACAGCTCTGCTTAAGTTCATTTCATAACATATTTATTCCCATTATTTTTTTCCTTCTTCAAATATATCATACTTAGTGCCTAGTATTTATATTTATAAAAGATTTGCAATAAATAGCTTTAAAAAAAAAAAACATAAATTAGATGTTTTATTTGTATTGTTTGGAAATGAGTGATAATAATTACTTAATTGTTGATAATTATAAATGCAGATCAAAGCATTTTCTGCCATGAGATTTTCATGCGAAAATAATTATATCATTGATCTGAACCAATTGATCTTCCAAGTGGAAAACAGCGATAAGACGTTGTATAAATTGCAGCATTTTGCAAATCGCCTCAGTCGCATTCAAACGAAAATGCATTCATCAACTAAATTCTTCATTCTTCTGAGCATCGTCTGCTTCCAACCTGCTGCAGTATGTCCAATAATTTAATCAATTTTGATATATTTAAACTCCTTCCGTTTAAAGTTTTTAGATGAGTGCAGTTTGAGCGATTTTGAGTTTAAGATCCGCCAAGTGTACATCTCCGTCGAGCAGATGGTCTCATCATCGGAGACATCGATTGAAGATGAAGTTTCGCAGACTAGAAGCAGATTGAATGCTGAAGCTGAGAATCTGAAGATGGATATTAAAACGGGTTCTAGTAATTGTCGGAGATGGTACGAGCATGTTGAGAGTCTGCAGAAGAACATGATCAACATTACGAATCAGTTCCAAAGCTGCGAACTCAATCCGGGATTGAATACTTTACGAAGAGCAAAGAATGCAGTTTCTTTGATGCTGAGGGATGCGTATTTTCTTAAGGATGCGTGCTGGGTGATCGATGATATGCATACTAGATTTCAGGAGGAAGTTACGAAAGGAAAGGACGAGACTTCTGCTTGCATAGCAAGAGAAGCCAGAGAAATTGAGAAACATTTGGGAAGTGTTAGCAGTAACTGGAAAAAGTGCATCTTCTGAAAATTATTTAGTTTTTATATTTGTAAATCATTGTAGCTTTCTAGTTGATTTTCCAGAAATTAAAGACATTGCTGTGTTTTAACCTTAACTTTATTTATTTCAAGTAAAACAAAGAACTATTGGTGATTTGCACCACTTGCAATGTTTCGAATTCGTGTGTTGTAACAGTGGGAGAGAGAATTCTTCGCAAAAAGGTTAGCAAAATTTCGACCGAGTGTAATGAATAATTACAATTAAGTGTACTGGGAGATTTAGGGAATGCCAGAATTGGACTGGCTCAGAGAGGAAGATGGAGGAAGCGAGGGAACGTTTCAGTGAGTTATTTTCATCTGAGCGATGTAATTGTCGAGGGGCGGCCTCCACCTCCCCTCACATAATAACAGAGAGTTTAATAAGATTCTTAATTAAAACCGGAATTAATCTCGAACGCAGCGCGCAAATGGGAAATTGTCCGCAGACAATGCTGCGAGTTTAGATATGTGTAGTAGCTCCTACTGTTATTACTACTTGGTGTTCAACGCGAGGATCAGATAGGAGACCAAAGTCCCGAAGGAGCCGAGCAGGTTGCTCGAATTCAATTCGAACAGGCCCCAAACGGTGAATTTCGGTCTGCTCTTCAACCTCAGGTAGAGCAGACGCAGTTTCGTCCTCTCCTGGGATCTGGCCTGGATCAGTTTCACCGCGACCAAGGATATACCTGAGGCGTTCGCGGTCGCCCTTTCGCACGCCCACGTTATTCCAGTCAAAGTCACCTGCGAAAACAAAAACAAAAACTGCAATGATTTGAATCTCTGATTCGATGATTCAATATTTGTTAAGTTTTGCATATGGAAATCAAGTTTTTTTTGTTGTTGTTGTTGTTGTAATTGTAATTTTTCACCAGCAATTAATTTGCGTTTGCGGTAAATCACCGCCGCAGGGAATCCGCGGTAAATCAATATTGAATCAAAGCGAACTTAATTACGCGTTTGCTCTACATATAATCCGCTTCGTTCCCCTTTCCAGCACGCCCTCTAATCACATAAACTACATAACGTAATCCTTGCAGTCCTTGTTTTGCTCTCATTAGGACAGATATTCGCTGGGGACGTCGCTAATTTGAAAGCCTCGCCTGACAACGCAATATGACACTAACCACCTTCGATACATTCATTACCCTATCTCCTCCATTATCCACCTACGCATACTTTGCAATTTTCTCGCTGTTTTATTTATTTTATTAATAAAAATATTGCTTTTAATATCTTAATAGTAATAAACAAATAATATGAAATCAACTAAACTATTAATATAAAGTTAAATATTGAAATTGTAACTGATACAAAATGATTATTTTTGTAGCTTATGGTATTCACATCGTAAAATGCAGTTAACTGGCAATTCGAATGCCCTTTAAAAAAAAACAGAATAATCCGTACATTTATCGTTTCATAAAAATCTGGCAAATGGATTAAATGCGAGAGAATCAAATCTGCACCCGTTTGGGGGAATTCAATGATTTTTTCACTATTATTATTATTACTGGACGTGAAACTCGTCAATTTAACAGCATAAAATGTGGATTTACTTTCCATGAATTGGAATTAATCGATTTCTGATTCAATATTTTATCACGAATATTTGCAAAGAAATTAATTAAAAAAATAATTTTCTTTTGTTTGAAATTAGATCTAATAATTGTATACGTTGAGTAATGGAGTTTTGGTATGCGGCCTTCCCCGTTATTAACTTACTAAAGTGAAAAAGCTGTGAATGATGCGGATCGTCTGTATGGAAATTTCCCAAGGGGTTTTCTTTCGGAACGGATAGAGCAGCAAGTTGATGAAGAGTACGAAGCAGAGAAGCATGTCCGCGAAGAAGAGGAGCATATCCAGCCCGAACAATCGGTTGAACGTCTCAATTAAATCGCAGAGTTTCGAGTAAACGCCGAAAGCGTTATCGATGGACGCAAGGTTTTCAGCGAGAATTTCGAACCTGTGACCCAGGCAAACAGCGAAATTGTAGATGAGGATGCAGCGCACGTACAGCACGTATCTGCAGATGGCGTTCATGGTTTCGTAGTCGGGAAGTCTACCGTTCAAGAGACGAAAAGTTACCATTCCGAAGCTGATGTAACATATTAACAGGTGACTGGATACGACCTCCAATAAATAGTAGGAGCGTTTTTTGCGTTGAACGAGTCCCCTGAAAGATCTGTCCACGTTCTGGAGGCCTCGCAAAAGATCTTCCCACAGTTTGTCCGTTATTAAAATTTGGATGACATTGATTAAGGGATGGATGTTCAAGCTCAGCGTGGTTGGAGCAGCTGTCACGATTTGCAGGAATTTCATCTTGACCAAAGCGTGCTGGTATGTCTCGTACATGCTGCAATAAGTACCGATCACGTAAGCGACGCATGCGATCAGCAGGTAAACGTTATACGCGCGTCTGAAAATCAGCTCTTTATGTTCGAAACTGTAGATGGGACAGATACCGAAAAAGTTGCCTACTCTGTAAATCTTCTTCAGAAAAGTTACATCGTGCTTTCTATCAATGTACGCCATAGCTGAGATCGCGTTTCACACTGATACCTAAATGGGAATCCTCGCAATTAGCCGATCGATAACAATTAAGAAGCGCCACCCTTATTGTCAACTAATTGGATTTCAGTCATTATTTTGATAGGATCGTAACCGTAGCTTCATAGACGATCATTTGCCAGATAGCCTATAAAGAAAAGCATTACATAATCGAATTGTGGAGGGAATAGTGACATTTCAGTTTCAGTCCATACAGACACAACCTCAAACGAAACAAGCAAATTATATTTTACCTATATATTTATTACATTATTGATAATTATATAAATAAATGTTCTAAAATAAAAATTGGTAAGTAATAATAATTATTAACGCATATCTCTGTTAATTGTTCAAATTATACTTTTGAAATGTTTCAAAAAATTCAGATGGAATAATTAATGCTCATGTTTAAATATTATAAAAGATTTATAGTAATAATTGATTATCCAAATTTTGCGTATTAATGATATCTAAACTCTAACCTTTCAAATGAGCCTACTTCAAGATTTGTGTTGTTTGTGTTACTTTTTTTTTACAAAATGTTTTCAAAGTTGAATAATTTAATTATTCGATAACTACTCATGATAATTAGAATATGAAATATGCAAATTGAAGATAAAACTATGCTCTTTTTATTGATCCTACTGCGAAATTTCTATCATTTGTTATTTTCTTGTGATAAACTGTTAAAATTGTCGCGTCTTGTAAAACAAAATGGGAATGAATACAAATAATATATTTTATTTTCGATATAGTAGCAATTTTCTTCTGAATATAAAATTTGAGATGTTTGCTTTTATGAAATGATTATAAAATGTTTCAGAGTAAAAAATCATTATTTTCAATTTATTTTGGAGAAATCGAATAATTATAAAATGCTTCAAAGTTGAATAATTTAATTATTCGATAACTACTCATGCTAATTAGAATATAGAATATGCAAATTGAAGATAAAACTATGGTCTTTTTATAGATCCTACAGCGAAATTTCTATCATTTGTTATTTTCTTGTGATAAGCTGTCAAAATTGTCGCGTCTTATAAAACGAAAATGGGAATCAATGCAAATAATATATTTTATTTTCGATATAGCAGCAATTTTCTTCTGAATATAAAATTTGAGATGTTTGCTTTTATGAAATGATTATAAAATGTTTCAGAGTGACAAATCATTATTTTCAATTTATTTTGAAGAAATCGAATAATTATAAAA
>NW_017097294.1:9263-20943 GCF_001412225.1 Nicrophorus vespilloides
TCTTGTGATAAGCTGTCAAAATTGTCGCGTCTTGTAAAAAGAAAATGGGAATGAATACAAATAATATATTTTATTTTCGATATAGTAGCAATTTTCTTCTGAATATAAATTTGAGATGTTTGCTTTTGTGAAATGATTATAAAAAGTTTCAGAGTGAAAAATCATTATTTTCAATTTATTTTGAAGAAATCGAATAAAGGATGTGCGTGTGTGTTGACTTACTAAAGTGAAAAATCCGTGAACGATTCGTACGGACTGCATGGGAATTTCCCAAGGGGTTTTCACCCTGAAGGGATAGAGCAGCACGTTGATGAAGAGGACGATATTGGACAGCATGTCTATGAAGAGCAGCAGCAAGTCGAAGCCGAAGAGCCGATTAAATGTTCCAACCAAATCTCCCAGCTTCACGTAAATATTGTACACGTCGTTCAGGCTTACCACATTCTCGCTCAAAGTCTCGAATTTGTGAGCCAAGCAGACGGCGAAGTTGTAGATCAAGATGCATCTGATGTACAGAACGTATCTGCACACTGTATCCATGGTTTCGTAATCGGGAAGTCTTCCGTTCAAGAGACGAAAAGCTATCATCCCGAAGATTACGTACGCAATTTCCAAGTGACCTACAATTAGTTCAATCCAGTAGAAAGTGAGCGTTTTCGGTTTAGCGATCTTTCGAAAGTATTTATCCACGTTTTGCATCCCTCTGAGGAATTCCTCCCAAAGTGTCTTGTACTTCAAAACTTGCAGAGCGTTTATCACGGGATGAAGATTTAGGCTTAAAGTCATCGTGGCCGCATTGAAGGCTTGCAAAAAGGACATCCTGAATAAAGCGTGCCTGTAAACTTCGGCCATGCTGAAATACGTTCCAATCAAATAAGCCACGCATACAAAAACCAAGTAAAAGTTATAAGATCTTCCCCAAATTAACTGTTTAGTGCTAAAGCTGTAGATGGGACAAACACCAAAGATGTTTCCCATCCCGTAGACAAACTTCACGTACGTGATATCGTGCTTTCTGTCCACCATCACCGAGAATTTTCGTCGCACTGAAACTTTCCCTGACTGAATTCCTCAATTGCGTCGATATCAATTCACTCCTAATAGACAACACATCCATTTAGCCCGTTCGTTCGCGTGATTCCATTTCGAGCGCAAATTGAAATTTCGGCGCCAGAATCACCATCAATTAATCATCAATGGAAGCAGATAATATGCAAAACGGAGTAATTATCAAACGCAATTCGGATTAGGGAAATTCCGCTCCCAAAATTCCAGGCTTCAGTCAGTCTCCATACAGAATTTAATACACAGTTAATCAAATTTCATAAATTAAGATTAATGCTTCAATAATTGTTAGTAACTTACAAGTGAGACTAAGCCGTGAAGGATGCGTATGGATTGTATGGGAATCTCCCAAGAATACTTCGGTCTGAACGGGAAAAGAAGCACGTTGAAGAAGAGCACTATATTGGAGAGCATGTCTATGTAGAGGATAAGCATATCCAATCCAAACAGTCGATTGAACGTCTTCACTAAATTACCTAACTTCACGTAAATATTGAAGACGTCGTTCAACATTACAACGTTTTCGCTCACCATCGCGTATCTATGACCCAGACACACCACGAAGTTGTACATTAAAATGTACCTGACACACGTCGAGTATCTGCAAATGATGCTCATGATCTCGTAATCGGGAAGTCGTCCATTCAAGAGCCGAAACACGATCATTCCAATCAAAACGTAAAACATTACCACGTGTATGAAAGTAAACTCAGTCCAATAACAACTCCACTTTTTCGATTTAGATACGTTCTTATAGTATCTATCCACATTCTGAATGCCCTTCAGAATATCCTCCCAAAGCTGCATCGAATTTAATACTTGCGCAATGTTGATCAAAGGATGTAAGTTACTGCTTAAAGGTACGATTCCGGTGTTGATGGCTTGAAGAAGAGGCATCCGGATCAAAGCGTGCGTATACACTTCGTACATGCTAAAACACAATCCGATCGAGAAAGCAGTAAATACTAAAACTAGATAGATCCGATTTGCTTCTTTTCGTTTCAACTTTTTCAACTCGAAATCATAAATAGGACAGATTCCAAATACGTTTCCTATTTTGTAGAAGAACTTTATATAAGTTACATCATACTTTCTGTTCACGTGCACCATGCTTGAGTCTTTCTTACGCACTAAAAACTTTCTCACCAAAGTTTCTTCTAAAAATGGATACAAAAAAATAATGATTTTCCAAAATTACCTTTTCATTGTGTATCAGCCCCCCAAATTGCATTTCTGTTGTAATTAGAATGTAGTAGAAATCCATTTCCTCCAATAAAACTTTGACACTTTATGAAAGAAATTCGTGTAACATTCGAATCGATAATCGGATTATAATTGATAAATTTAACTTTATTGTAAAATCAATTTTTAGTTACGTAGTTAGTTATTTATTTGTATTGCTAAGCAGTTAAATTATGTTTTAATTTGTAAATAGTAATGATATTTTACTTACTAAAATGAAGAATCCATGGATAATTCGTACACTTTGCATGGGTATTTCCCATGGAGTTTTCGCTCTGAACGGATAGAGAAGAACGTTGATGAACAGCACGATGTTGAATAACATGTCCATGAAGAGCATTAACAAATCTAAACCAAAAAGTTGATTGAACGTTTCTATTAAATCTCCCAGTTTAACGTAAATGTTGTAAACGTCGTTCAAATGAAAGTTGTGTTCGTTCAACGTCGCGAATCTGTGACCCAAGCAGATCACGAAGTTGTAAATCAAAATGCATCTGACGTACAGCGAGTATCTGCAGAAGAAGTCCATCGTTTCGTAATCAGGAAGCCGTCCGTTCAGCAATCTGAACGCAAGCATCCCGAAGACAACGTAGGAGATTATCAGATGCCCCGAGATTAACTCCGGCAAATAAAAGCTACGTTTTTGAGGTCGCGAAATCCGTCTGAAATATCTATCAATATTCTGGACTCCTCTGAAGTAATCCTCCCACAGTTTACTGTATCTAAAGACTTGAACTACGTTAATCAACGGATGCAAATTCAAGGTTAGAGTCATGATGCATGCGTTGAAGGCTTGAAGGAAAGGCATCCTCGTCAAGACGTTCCTGTAAACCTCAGCCATGCTGAAGTAAATCCCAATGGTATAAGCAACGCATACCAATATTAAGTAAATCTTATATCCATGTTTATGTTTCAACTCTTTCAGTTCGAAATCGTAGATCGGACATATTCCAAGAGCGTTTCCTATCCAGTACACCGTTCGGATGTAGGTGACATCGTACTTTCTGGTGACGTTCACCATGACCGGACGTTTCGACAACACTAAAACTTTCCTATTTTTTTTTTTATATTTCGATCATTAAAGTCGCTGTTCCTCGAAGGATACATACAAAACTAAATTGATGTGTCGATGTCAATTACCCAGCCCGCTTCGATTATGTGACGTGATTGCATTTCCGGGCGTAATTGAAATGCGGTTGTTGCCCATTTCCTCCATCAATTCACCAACGAACGGAGAGAATCGACGTGCATAACGGAAAATGCATTGAATTCCTTACACAATCCAAACATTCTCAATACACTACATTTTTTTTTTGTAATATCCTTACGTCACATTGACACGTCTACGATTCAAACAATTATGACATATAATTTGACATTTGTATTAATTCTTTTGTTTTCCAACGAACTATGACCATATTTAATTTGACAGTTGAATTGATTTGAAATGAAATCAACAGGTCAAGCAAAAATGATCTGAGCACAAAAGGCTTTTAATTAAATATGCCGATATTCGCACGCACACACACAAAACAAAAACAAGAGCAAACCAGGAAATTAAATGGATTAAACGTGGAATCCAATTAATTAATTAATTACCAGAGCCATCAAAACAGAAACAAAAACAAACCGTTGCCCATCGATACACTTTGCGGTGTTCGGACATTCGTTGCGTTTCCAAAATAAACATTCATTTCGTACAAATACATTCGATTGTTTGTGTTTTGTAACCAACGAATAACACTGTATAATTAATCCGCTAATGCGATGGAACATCAACAAATTATATATGCATACAGCTTAATACACTTATCTCACCTCTAATGGAAATTCTAATCAATGTCAATGTCAATTTGACAGAACAATGTGCCAATTCAATTTTTTCCATTTATCTTATAAATTTAATGTTTTAGTTAGAATAAAGTAAATTTTAATCTTTAATAAATGATTAGTATTATTTTTTTTATTCTTTATTTGAAACGTTTTATCCTTTCCCTAATAAAAACAAATGAAACAAACATTAGTTATGATTATTAATCAGCTCCAACTGGACAATAAGTTCTTGTATTCAGTCTAATTCCACTAAGATTCGGAGGATTGTTTCCTTCGTAAACAACAGCGAATTTGATAGGAACCAATACATTTTTCATTGTTATCAAATCGGGATTGATTATAATGAAACCATTAGTTTTTGGTTTCAAACTCTTCACTTCACCTTCGATATTCTAAAAAAAAATAGAGAAAACATAAATTAATTACACTTTTGATTGTGTATACATTCAAGTAGGAATTGTCTTAGAGTTTCAACAGGATTTTGGGAATTGGGGCTTTATCGAATATAATCCTGGTCTAAATAGTGCCGGGAATCAAACAATCGGAGGCTTCCGTCTCCAGCTGCGTCCCCAACAGGAGCAGCAGCAGCAGCAGCTCTCGTGACTCCCGGGGAACGATCGATACTCGGTTTTCGGGCTCGGTGAATGCAAATGCGACAGCCACCAAAACTCTATACGCAATTGAAAATGTGACAATTGTACTTAAAAAAAACCCATCAATTCATAAAAAAACAATTAATTTGTTACGCAATGTGTTAATAATTTAACTATCAAGTTTTAGTGGACGCGGATTTCATTAAATTTTAAAAAGTATATTAATATTTTCATTATTTTTCATGTGGATCTGAGGAAAGAAACGTAATGAAAGATAAAAGTTACATTGAAGAAAGATATTCGTTGCAGCGCGCAGAGAGAATAATTAATTTTGAAGCAAAGTGAAATAATACGTTTCACCGTGTTCGCGTTTCCCGGCTTCCTCGTCTTTCGACTCATTTTAATTAGAGAAGATTAAAAAGTGAGAGAGAGACAAGGGATCTCGAGGATGGAAACGTAAATTTCCGTATTGCGTGCATGTGAATGCGTTGCCTTTTCGGGAGAAGAATTTATTAGGATGGGGAAAAATCTAGAATTTCCGGATCAAACGGCCTTGATTTTGAGATGGGTTTTTGAAAAGGGTTTTCCGCCTACGGCAACAGATTGTTGTTTTTTTGTTTAGTGTTGTTGATTGCGGAAATATTTCCTGCAGCGCATGAAAACTCTATTATTTGCCTTTTCCTCAAATGGAACGTGAACGCAAACCCGTCCACGGAAAACCCGCCCGAAAATCAATAGTTCTGGTTCCAATTAAACCGAAACCCATTGCCGTTCCGATGAGAAAAGAGAGAGAAAAACAACAACATATTTATATAAATATTACACATGCATTTCTTTTTTTTTTTTGATTTCATATGTTAAAAAACTCAAAACGTATTGCAATCAAATGTAAAATTTTCAATTGAAATTCATGTTTGTAATAATAAAAAAGAAAATCAATCAAATCAAGGAGAAAATAAACTTTTTTTTCTTTTCAATTTTCATTTATCGTTTGTAATATTGATGTAAATATCAATCATTTGAGATTGAGCGTCGTCATCGAAAATCTTTGCAGTCAGCTAGATTTCCTTTATTGCGCATCGTATAATGGAAATAATAAAGAATGCGGAGAAATGAAAGGAAATGCGGTTGGAAGGGAAAAAGTGAAGAAGCATCGTTTCGGTCTTTATACGATTTTTATTGTATAGAGAAGTAAAAAGAATATTTGAGGCTATCAAAACTCGTAAAAAGCCCCCAACAATATGGATAGCTTTTGAAAGTATTCATATATAAACATTTTATGTAACGGTTCTTTTGATCTCTTCGAAAATTTTTGAATTGCTTCAATTTGAAAGTATTTACGAGTCTTTGTACAATTTTATTGTCATAATGAATAAGTTTCTTTTTAACGCAGAAAATAAAGTGAAAGAATTAAATTTAATTATACTAAAAGTGTTAAAGTAAATTATCTTAGTTTCGTATAGGATTAAAACTAGAATATTATGCAAATATAGTAATGATATTTAAATCGTTTTGTTCTTTGAACCATGAAACTGTAAAGTTAAATTTCTATTATACAAAATGCTTGTAAATGTTGAACTTACAAGAAGATTAAGCTCGGATACGTCTCCTTCCAGGAAGATCCTCATCCAGAGTCCGTGCAATTTGCAGTCGCTCTTCACGTTAACGACGCCCTCCCATCTTCCAACTTCGTCCTGTTTGGTGTACTCGAAGAGTTCAGCGCAGGGTGACTTCAACTCGCATTTCGATGACGCAACACACAAAGCCAACAAAAGCAAATACCTCCTCAGCATCTCGGCACAGAAATTCCTTCACCTTTGATCCTACTTACATACAAAGAATAACAACAAAATAATAATCTTGGAAGAATGTTTAAGTTCGTTTCACACGTATTTGTACATGCAAACTAAACATATGTGAGTAATTCTACAGTATATATATACAAGTTGTTGAATAAAATCCAGGAATTAAACGCATTTAATAACTGTTATTTAAGCATAATTTCATACATTTTTTTTAGATGCTCGTTAAAAATGTTTTTCATTATTATACACATTTAAGAATGGTTGAACAAAGAAATATCCAATATCGGATAATTATTGTGTAAGACTGTGTAGTTTATTTTGCAAAAAAATGAGCATGAGAGTCAATTGAAATTATTACTTTTGTCCATTACAATTATTCATTCTTTCATGTGAAAAAATAAAAAGAAGCGACGAAGATTAAACTACGAAAAATGAATTAAGTAAGCTGTGATATAATCCGCACTTAATGATTCATACACCGTACATAATAAATGCCGACAGTTTCCATGACGACCTTTCAACTACAGTCCGTTTCTTTTTAGATCCAATTATTTTTCGCATCTAATCTTTCTTTTATTTCATTCACTAAACAAAAGTTAATTGGATTATTTTTCTTCTTCACGTTAATAAAAAAATCAAATTAATTAAGTTAAAATCATCATTTTTTTTTATTTGTTCATCATGAGTATTTTCCTTCAATACAATATAAAAATTAAGCATCATTGTTATCCTTTTATTCCTCTCCGACTGGACACAAAGTCCTGGCGTTCAGCCTGAAACCAGCGAAAGCAGGTGGATTCTTGCCTTCGTAAGCAACGGAGAATTTGATGGTAGCCGGTTCATCCTTCTTCAGCAGCAAGTCGCGGTTTTTGATCAGGAAGTCCTTCACCTTGGAATCACCATCAGTTTTCTTCACTTCACCTTGGGTTTCCTACAAAAGCATACAAAATATTTATTTACTTTAATTGAGCAATTGTTCGCTGAAATTGCGTCAATCGAATAAAAACAAACATTTTCACGTTTGTATTGTTTGATGATTAAAGTTATTTCATTTGGAAATTTTCACTATTTCCCTTTGGTTAATTCTATTGTATATTCATTACATTTCCATTCACAACAAACAGAGAGATACAAATAATATTTTCATTGTTACACACGTTTATGAAATCCTGCACGTATTTGCAGTTATATAATTTCGTAGGTTTTTACAAAACTCACCAAAAGTTTAACATCGGAAACGGCTCCATCCAAGAAGATCCTGATCCAAACTCCGTGCAAAGTGTACTCGCTCTTGATGTTCAAAACACCTTCCCATCTTCCAGTTTCATCCTGTTTAGTGTACTCAAAGAGGCCGGCGCAAGGTGTTTTCAACTCGCAGTTGGCTACGACCGCGCACAAAGCAACCAAAAGCAAATACTTCAGCATTTCTGCAAGAAAAAAAAATCCTTCAGCTTTAATCCCGTCTCAGTAGATTCATCTCAACGCAAAGTGCAGGAGAGAAGAAAATAGAATAGAAACAAAACGAGCAAAATGGAAAAAGTTGCAGTTGAAAATTGCTGAAGGGAATTCCCGGTGTCCGGACCGAACCGTTTAAGTGCTACTTAAATTTAAGTTCTCCGCGCTTTCCGTTCCGCTCCAACTAACTCCTTATTAATTCCGAAACTTCGTCCTTTCCTGCTGCTGCGACCGAGGAATTAATTCTCTCGCCTGCAAAAGTCCTTCAACAACCATCGTTTATTTCCATCCCTTCGTGACTGCCAAACTTATTAAAAACCACCATCGGAATCATAATAATTTTCAATTTATTTCCATGGCAACGAATATATAAAATCGTCGTGGTGATTAATAAATTTATAATATAAAAAACGCAATTGTTTAGAAATAAACAAATTGCGTACAGATTGCGGAAGATCTTTCGTTCATTTGTTATTTCCCTCGTGGAAAGCTTAAAAGCTTCGGAGAATTAACTATATTTCTTCAGTCTAGACGTCGTAAACAGAACCGAGTATAAATTGAAAATATTAATAAATACTGAAATGCAACACTTTTATGATTTCAGAAAATAAAATGTTTCAGCAATCTGGGAACTTTGAACTATTTAATAAAATTTAGCCAATACAGTTTAATTAATTCATTAGCATCAATCAACTAATATTTAATTGATTCAACAATTAATTAAACTTATCACATTTGTTAATTATTTCCCATTCATGTTTATTCCAATACATCTTCCACTTATTTTCTATAATAAACAAACAGAGAATATCGGTTTTGATTCTTCGGCTTTTCTTAGAAATTCGAATTGGAATTCCCGAATGCAAATATCTCACGTGCGACGCTCACAATATTCGCAAGATTTTGCGCTTCAATCATATATTTGTTATTTTCTCACTCTGTTTCATCCACCTTCAATCTCCAATGCAAATATTTCACGTACGACGTACGAAAATTAGAGTTGCAAACATTTTCATTCACTTTCAAAACAAAACTTTAAATATTTCACTCGTTCACCTCGTAAATAATGCACGTTTAATTGTTGTACAAATATTTATTGGGGCGTTCTTCTGCGTGTTTTATGCAATTTTAAAAATCCTCAAACATTCATCAATCATTCATATAAAATATTTATTTATAACCAGAGAGATTATAACATTTGTTAATATTCTCACACAGCAAACTTTAACAACATCGATTGATTTTTGTAACATTTTAATTAAATTATAAAAGAAATCTACTTATTAATTAATGTTTTTATAATCTTTACTACTCACTTTAAAATACTGGAATTCCCAACACTTATTTATAAAAAAAAATATTTTAAGAAAAAATAAGAATGAAATAATAATTACATCACCACAAGTCAATTGAGTATCATTAAATACCGGTTGTTGAAGGAAACTTCTCACAACTTTTACGATTCAGTTTAAAAGAAAAACGCGTTTTTATTTAAATTTTATGCAGTTGGAATGAATGGATTGACGTATTGTAGTATTCGTAAAACTTTACAAATCCAAATGTTAAATATGTGTTTTGGTTCATGTAACAGATGATTTACTGTTGTTATGGATACTGCTTTTGTTGCTAGGGACCTCTTATGTAATAAATGACAGTTGGTAAGCATTATTTAATGTTGTTATAGTGTTACTGTTACTATGGTTACTCCATAACATAAAAATTAAAATTAAGTAAATAGAATTCAAAATAATATGGTTAAAAAGGTAAAACAACAAAGCAAAGGTTAAAAAAGGGGTGATTTCACCCCATTCTTCTATTTCGGTAATTAAACGCCAATGGTGGCTTAATCCGTCCTTAATGATCGCATACGGTGCGTAATAAATCCGGGGCAGTTACCATGACAACCTTTGAACCGCAAACCCGAAGAAGGACTCCAATTATTTTTTAGGTCGAACCGAGGGCACTTGATTTTTTTTTTTATTATCATTCCCCATTGCTCGTTTCAATGTTGTTCATTTTTGTATCATTATTTTTGTTGTTCGCGTTTCGGTGATGATGAATGGCCTTTTGCAAAATAACACGTGAAGAGTGGTCTCGTTGCACGTATAAATCGCGCAAGTTTATTTATGCCCCTTTTCCTCTCTCGTTTCCAATGAAAAATTGCATTTGTTTCGGCGAACAGTGCATGAATCACACACCCATCCGATATATATGAAGAATAATCACCCTGCCACATTTCGCTCCGCATGGTTTAAAATTACGAATTTACATATACGCTCTCACCATAAATAATACCGAAAATTTGTAACAACACCAATTGGGTTGATTGCAGTATCTGCAAAACCGGAAAAAGTGTCCGGATATTTCGAAAATTTGCGAAAAATCGATGAGGTTCTATACTCACTCGATGATATTGATGTAGGTTTTTTTATTGGAGATGTCTGGAGAAGTCTGCAAGGCTTCGAATTACACTGGTCACTTCATGGTAATCCGGCCGGTCTTTATATACAAACGCGATGATATAACGAGTGGTCAAGGTTGTCGTGATCGTCGCCTTGCAAACTCTGCTTTTGTTTCTTATTGCTTGCTTGTTTCTCTCTTTCCGTTCGCAATTTATCCACTTTTGTTGTTGTTGTTGTTAGTCGCTGCTGTCGTTTCGTTAAACTCAGTTTATTGACTCCACAATAACAGCATTATTATTATTAATAACCGGAGGCTAACTCATTCAATCAACGGATTAACATCTTCAAATCACTCTTTTTTTTGTATTCTTGCAACAGCCCGAAGAATCTATCCAATCGATTCGCAAAAGCAAAGATGACCTCAGCAATAAATCAATTTAATTACAATAAGAAAGAAACATCAAAAGAGATTCTGTTTTTGCCTCTACAAAGACAAAGAACTTGAAGAATGTTTCCAATCAATTTGAAAATCTACAGATTATCATAATTTTATTATTTATAAAAGAAACACACACATTCATGTGTAAAGATTAAAGTAATTATTACGAACAAAACGAGTATAGCAGACTTACTTTTGTTAACTTTTATACTAATATAAAACTTGGGAGAAACTTTATCTGAAGATACAAAGAAACTGTATATTCCTCGGCCGTTTCCACTGCTAATCTTATCTCCTTGAAACCTCGCTTTTTACCCGAAATCTCTCATTCTTTTTTCGCCCCAACAAGTCCATAGCAAGTTTCTCGCACACAAAACCTCAGTTTCCTCAGAGATACATCATTTCTGAACATCGTTCGTCACCCCATAAAGGCTGTCCTCCTTTTTCAATTCCCTTTTTATTTTATTTATCTCGTGCAAAGAATTTGATATATACAAAAAAAATGATTGGAAGAAGGGTCAAAGTTAATTTTGCTCAATTTTCCAAAGCCCTTTTTGTTCCTCGATGTTTGCATGTGTGTGTGTTTGGATGCGAGCGTACGTTACGTACGTAGTATAAATTGGGAATGGATGAGAATAAATGCAGTGGACCAAGGGAAACGGAAATCCTGAAATACGACGGAGACGTCGTCCAATCGAGCTGGCCGACTCCAGCAGAACACAAAAGCTAAATCTCGCAACAAATTACTCCACACCGTGTTCCAATTTACAGCACCGACGTATAAAATTAACACCTGGAAAATTACTGCGAACGAATGAACATAGGACAACAAGAGTGCAAAAAAAA